>NC_080572.1:17826867-18006867 GCF_030247185.1 Malaya genurostris | reverse complement strand
CCTGTCGTCCCGGAACCAGAAGTCTTATCCAAATAAAATTCAAAAACCTTATATGAGAGCATAGTACTTTTCATACGAATCTAAGTTTGTAGAAATCACTTGAGCCATTTCAGAGAAAATTGAGATAAATTATGTGTCACACGCTGATCTCGACGAACTGATTCAAATTGTATATGGGTGTAATATGATATGTTCGTGCAGCGATTATTGCTGTAAGCAGCTTATGTAAATCAAAAACGAAACTTTGAATTCGAAAATCTACATATGTCATATTCGAACCATTATGTTGCCAAAAACGAACTATGCTAAATTTGAAACGAGGCAAAATATCAGTCTGTTTTCAGGTTGCTACCAAGCATCGCTTTATCATACAGCTCACCAAACTCCTACAGCCGGATAGGGATTTCGATGTTTTCGAATTAATCTATTATTCAATAATCGAGTATAATTTTCAAACTATTTGATTAAATTTTATCGATTATCTGGGTTATGAATCGATTATTCGATTATTGTAATTAAATTATTCAAATTGTTCGATTAGATTAACCTGTCTCAAAACATATTTTGTTTACAAGAACAATTGTCACAGATATTGTCAAAAAACTGAAAATTGAACATCCGACCTCTAGAACATTCAATAGCATAGTATTCAGGCTGATATTCACGAGGAGACCTTTGATTTACGACTAGTTTGATCGAAATCGATTCAGGCCCGGAAACTCGAAGATTTAAACAAATTTGTAATGGAACATACCTTGGGACCTTTTTTTGCTCGTCCAATCCTCCAAGATAGAGTGAAAAAATGTTTTCGAAGGGGGTCCGTATTGAAATCCCCCCGGCCCCGTTTTTTTTCTCTCGTCGGCCCAGATTGACATACTGCAACGGCATGTTACGATTACATTATATCCTTTGGTATTAACAGACAAACCTAATATTCTGTCGTTTTCCGATTTTTCATTGAAACCAAGTATCACAAAACAAACAAAATTAATATGTATAATGGAATTATGATACGAAGTAATATAAAATTATCACGTATAATGCTCGTATATTTTTGTTAACGAAAATCAGAGCACTGTTCCGGACGGCCGATTCAATGCAAAGTGCGCTGATCTTACAAGCTAGTTGTGGTATATTAACGATCCACCCGAAGCCATCCGAATCCGAATTCAGGTCGAGACGCCCGAAGGCCGCGAGTGCGCCGGCGACCTGCTGTCGGAAACGCCGGTCACTGCGGAGGGGCAGCGCCCCCGCAGAAATCACCACTGTCTAGTTGCGGGCGTTTGCCAGGATTACCCACACAGATAAAAATATTTTGTAAATTTACATTTATTTTCATGCACATATTTGGAGCAGGTAATTAAACATAAAATTACTTTACAATTCTGTACGTTTCAATACAATTTAATCGCAAAATAAGCGTTAATTGAAAGATACAGTTATATTCATTGAAAATTCAATGCAATTCAATTTAGTTTTGCATCGATGAAGGTTTTCAATCAAAATTTCGATTCAACCCATGTATATTCCATGTTACTATTGATTTACATCTCGTGTAAATTTCATTATTTCTTTCTGTGCAAAGCTAGGAGCTATCCCTCAGTTAAATCCGAACGAGCGGTAGCGAGGTCGGGCATCAGGTCATTAAAAACGATGCGGCGTAGCGCGCATTAGACCTTTTAAAATTGCAGTAAATTAGAACAATTTCTTTTAGGCAGCATGTTCATCTGTTATGCATGACTGTTATGCCAAATGACCATTATGCCAAATGACCATTATGCCAAATAACCATTACGCCAAACGGCGTTATGTCAAACGGTATTATGACAAACGACTTTATGTCAAACGTGGTAGCCCTCGATTTTCGATCCCGGAAGGTACCTATAAATTTTATGTGTTACGCACTACGATTTCTCTAAGATGGCTACACTGATTTTCAAAATTTTCGAATCTATTGATCAATTAGGCGCATTTAACTAACTACAGCTACATCGATTTCCGAATTCTTTTTTCGAAACTATCGGGAATAGTGAAGCTAAAAAATTGCCAAAACGAATTTAATAAACAAAACAAAATCATGGTCCCGTACAAAATTTGTGAATTTTATCCGATTCCGACTTCTTATTTTGAAATTACAGGGTGAAGAGTTTTTATAATTCAACCCGTCATAGAAAATGACGATACCAAAAACTCTTCAAAGTTGGGTTCAAAACTATTTCAATATATTCATCATAATAATTCATGAACGATTGTGATTTATGCTGGTCTCTGAATACCGTTTCTGGAAGTGCCATAAATGATGACAAAAGCTTTAAAAAAGAACTCACTTCTCCATCTCATGGAATGCTTAATCGATTGTCATACGTGTAGATTGAAATGAATAATTTTAAGGCTTCATACAATTTCTATCTTCGATTCGTCTTGCAGTTCAAAAGTTTTATTTACAATTCATTAAAATAATTTCAAGAAAACTAAACACAACGAAGAATATTAACGCTGAAAACACATGCTGATTGATAAAAAAAAGGTATCATCTCACTACTAGGTGGTTCATCCACATTTTTTTTCTTTCATTTTTCAATGAAAACAGTAATTCAGTGCAATAATTATTAAAAAATAATTATTGCAACAAAAGTTAACACGAATTGAACATCAATGCTGCCATTGATGATGATTGAAAAGCATAATATTTTGCATTAATTTTTTTGACGTGAAAAATGCAATACATTTCCATGGGAAAATACAGTACAAGTAAAATTGCGTTTTGAAGCAACTATTTGGGTCGAAAAAACTGTGAAATACAGTACGGATTCGAGCGTTATTTATACCCGATACACAAATTAAATCAACTCCGTATTTAAACTATTGAATCGATATATTCTACAACATTGCAGTGTTTCAAAAAGGATAATGATAGCGAACATCATGCTACATTACCGTGTGAAATTAAATCCAGTTTTCGAATCATTTGGCTTCCAATAATTATTGTTGCGGCGGTTTTCAATTTCAACTCTCATGGATGCCCCGAAAGGTGCGATAAACTTAATGAGATCAATTCATAGCAACGAATTAATTCACAGCTAGGTATTTGCTTGATACGCGATACATGAAATACTAATAATTTCCAGCAGGTATATATGAGAGCTACGCAGTCGGATTGTGCGAAGATAACATGGTTTGTCACACAGACAAGTTGGTGCAGTGAGTTTCATATCTCCCAGGATACAAATTATGACTGTTTGGAGACAAAACGATGTTTAATTATTTTCTAAATCAATTGGTATCGATTTGTAGATCGCAAATCGCCGGGGTAGGGATATTTAGGCAATCTAGTCAACCGAAACTTGATTTTGAAATAAACAAATAGCGTTGAACATAACAGAATTAGATGCTCAAAATTTTGTCGAACTTCTTTCTTTAATTTTTTCACTAGTGTTCATGTGATTTAAATCGCAGTCTGTCTGGTATTTTATTGTCCATATTTACACAGATAAGTCATTTTCTAGTGCTGGTGTTTGCGTAGCTCTGCTAATTTAGATAACAATTTAAAAGTTTCGAGGAAAAAGCAAAAAATCAACTACGATGATATATCGTAAAATAAGTACATCAAATAAATTTTAATACTTTTATCCTGCCCAGGACCATCTGGAGTTGAAATAACGACTCGACTCGACTCGATTTATTTGAACGAATGCAGTAACAAAACACGAATTCCGATGATAAATTAGAACGTATTGAGAATTATCTCTTGAATTTGAATGACTATTTGGTGCCAGAAAAAAGAATATATATATAATCTAATAAAGGCCAAGCTCAAATTTCGAGCAGACATGAATGCAAGCTAACAAGAAGAAGGACAAATTCCGGTTAGATAACGAACATTCGTAAAACGGGTATCATGAATAACACTCCGTTGTTGTTGAACACCCTCTTCGTTTGATCGTCCGTCAGTGTTGTCAGTTATAAAGAGATAATGGTGATAGTGATAATAATAAGTTTTAAAATGGGTTTACCTTTTAGGTACTTGAAACTCATAAAATCTTAACCGGACTTTTACTGGCTTCGGAATTTATTTATTTATTTATACATATCTTATTTGTATTTGTATTGTTCACCTGCTTTCTGCTTTATTCCTTCTTGATATGCTGCCACATTCGTCTTATTTGAGTTTTAGAGCTATTCTCAGTTCGATTCTTCTGTTTTGCCTTTCTCATATAGAAAGGATATGCAATCACTGTGAAACCCGACTTTCGAACTGAGGCCCGGAGGGCCGAGTGTCATATATCATTCGACTCAGTTGGTCGAGATCACAAAATGTCTGTATGTGTTTATGTATGTATGTATGTATGTATGTATGTATGTATGTATGTATGTATGTATGTATGTATGTATGTATGTATGTATGTATGTATGTATGTATGTATGTATGTATGTATGTATGTATGTATGTATGTATGTATGTATGTATGTATGTATGTATGTATGTATGTATGTATGTATGTATGTATGTATGTATGTATGTATGTATGTATGTATGTATGTATGTATGTATGTATGTATGTATGTATGTATGTAACTCAATTTTCTCAGAGATGGAAGAACCGATTTTCACAAACTTAGATTCAAATGAAAGGTATTATGGTCCCGTAGACTGCTATTCAATTTTGTACCGATCCGAATTCCGGTTCCAGAATTACAGGGTGATATGCACCAAAAAAGGGAAAAAATAGTCGCACACGTTTCTCAGAGATGTCTGAACCGATTTTCATAAACTTAAATTCAAATGAAAGGTCTTATGGTCTCACACCATTTTCCTGAGTTTCATTTGAATCCGACTTCCGGTTCCGGAATTACAAGGAAATATGTGAAAATTTATGAAAAAATGAGTACTCAATATAATCGGAAATTTCTTTACCGATTTTCTCATACTAAAGAGCAAATAAAGGTCTTAAAATTTCTTAAAAAGTCCCCGAAAAGATGATCCAGATCCGACTTCCGGTTCCGGTATTACAGTGCGATTAGTGAAAATTTTCAATTTCATGTGTATTTTTTCACAAGCGATAGCGAAACGAGGTGCACATTTTTATAAAACTAACTGCTAAATTCATTTACTCGGCAGATTTTGTTAGTTAGTGAATATTTCAAATTACTTTGGGACTACTAGTCCTCGGGTTCCGCTTCCAAAAGCAGCAGATAATAGTGAAAAAAAGCTCCAAAAACGGAACTTACTTCGATTTCTTAGCAACGGTTAAGACGATGTTCACGAATCATGATTCAAATTAAAGCTCTCATTGTCTTTAAATATACAATGCAATTTCATCCTGATCCGACTGCCGGTTCCGGAAGTCCCGAAACGAAATCCTGGGTACAGGCCTTACTGCTTATGATACCAGATCGAAATACCATATCACAATACGGAGAGATTTTTTTCATCGATAGGTAGGTGTGGAATATTTTTTAAATCAGTGCTCGGGATGCTAAGTATGCGTTTATAAAAGCCAGTTTTTTAGCATGTGGTACTTGGTCACACTATGTACGCTTGAACAACGACAGTAACAATTGGTGTCATTTTGTTTTATTGACTGAATATGTGTAATATGTGTAAGGTAGATTCTGTTTTGCTACTAGTATTTCGATTCATGTTCAATGAAAGAATAATAAATTTACTATAAAAATCTTGGTCAAATAAAAACAAACATAGCGATTTTCCGTTTCGATGTACTAACTCAATCGGCATGCGACATTTGAAGATTTTCATCTAGTTAACTTCATAAGATAATTGTATGTGCCACGTGAATATAAGATCATTTATAAACTGTCGTAACGAAACATTAACCTCACGATAAAAAGCTGCATGTTAATGCGTATACTATAAAAATCATGCAGGAGTAGATTTTCACTACCTAAAAGAAATAATCGCAGAATAATTACTACTGATAGTGAAGAACTATAGAAATATAAACTGATGTATAAATAAATAACACTCAATTTCCGAATGCTATACTTCGACTGTGATAAATGCTCGTTTGCTTCTCAATTATCTTCACCCAGTCATACTATGGATCGAAGAATGACGCCAACCCATTATCCGACAGGCTGCATTCATCGACCGAAAAATGATGTTCTACCATATTTTCCTACCCTTGCTGCCGCAACAGTGGGTTAGCCATTTGGTCTAGCGATCTGTTATCCGAGAGAACCAATCATTTGTTTGGCAAAAGTCTTTATATATCGGTGTTGGCCAACTCATGCAAAGACCAATATAGGAACACATTTCAACCCACAGCTTACGTGTCCTTTAAAACTAATACCCTCATTCAAAAACTGTTATTGACAGTTTGCCCAACCCCTTGGTGTACCATTCAGTGTGAAAGGCTGGTTGATCCTAATTTTATTATACGAATAAAAAGATTAAAGCCCACTTCGGTGATACACATTCAACCTACCCATTCACTCAGACATGTTCAGACTAGTCTGTCACTTGGGACAGCCATCTAATCAAATAGACATGGCGTTATCAGGGAAACCAAAGACATTTCGAAGGATAATAAAATGTGATACACTGTGAAAAGTACAGTATTTGTTGCTTTATGAAACGAGACAAATCAACAAACAATACCTATTTGCACGTAAACTTTTCTTATCTGTGTCTCAAAATATTGAACAAATTTTATATATTTTCACTAAGCGTATTTCCAGATCATTTCGAGACTTTGTGACATGTTCCAAAATCGTTATGATGATATTATTTTTTATATCGTTTCATCGTTTGCATGGAACTTAGCTTGAGAATCTTTGATACAGTTTTTGTCAATACCAAACAAAACATTGATTCCACATACGGGCACGTATAAAACTGTTCCGCCATTGCCACAGAAGTCGTGTTCATGCGGATTGGTTTCGATTACGCGTGTGTGTATGAGTGTATGCCAACCCACTATAAAAGAAACTGCGCTGCGGTATGTGGTGCTAGAGAGAAGAAAAAGCATTGCACGATCCAATCAGAATTCATTTTACCGAGCCTCATACTCTATCATCTGCCGGTAAGAACACAAACATACGACCTAGCAAAAAATAACATCCCTCCGTAGTTTGCTAGGTCAGATGTAGCCACCAGTAAAGAGAGACAGGCATTTGTCCTCTAATGGCTTTCGATGGATAATATTTCGCTATTCTACACTGTTATACTTCCAACAAACCAACCCACGAACCGAAAAACCGACAGCAACCGATTGGGCGATATGTGTCCGGGATTTGGCCTGGAAAAACAAACATAAAAAGCTGGGAAAACATTATCCGAGCTTTGAATATTGAATGATAACAGAGCATCGATTATGTTGGAGCAGAATACTGTAATAACATGTTGATTTTTACTTCAATTATCTAGTGTAGCCAGTGTCAACTCAAGTGCCTTTTTATATGCCAGCTGCAAAATGCAAGACAACAGTTGATATTTTGATGGTGGATCCATGCTTCAAAAAGGTTTTGTTAATGATAATAGTAGCATGAACAAACATACCAAACAATCGAGTGTTGTCTATCGTTCACATTGGTTGACAGTACTCTCAACTTAGTTGATGTGAAAATAATAATTCAGAAAGAGTTCGAATTCCGCCAGATAGGAATTCCTATACCCCAACAAAAATCATATCTTTCTAAATTGACTTGTTCACGTTTCTCCCAAGACTAAAGCTTAGGAAAACGAACGGAATCGTGACAAGCATATTATTTGGAAGTGGAAAGAAAAAAACTTTTCAAAGATTCTCAAACACAATAAGAGGTTACACTGAGGTCTTTTTTGTGCGGTTTGTTTTATGTGTTTTTGTTCTACGTGGCTTTCTATACGCAGATTTCCGAAAATACGCGGTTTTTCGAAGTTATGGTTTTCTTGTTTTTTCTCAGAAATGCATGAAACGTCGAGATCGGGTGTTACTCCGAATTTGTTTTTTAATCAACTCTCTGCTACCTAGAAAATTTTCGATTATTTAAAAAAAAATGTTTTTCGAGATTATACCAGATCTCACCTTTCATGCATTTTTATGACATTTGGCATCAAAGAACAAATCCGTAAGTTTCACGGTTTTTTCACGAGGATTTTCGAAGTTACGGTTTTCCACGCGGTTCGTATTCCCTGTGTAAAAGACCTGTCTTTATCCACCTAGTGGTGTGATGATGCCATTCTCATATTACTAATATTTCCAAAAATTTCACCGGATTTTTTTCAATCTTGAATAAAATAAAAAATTTTGGGTATAAACTAACATAACATTTTCAATTTGTAAACAGTTATGTCAAGTCAATAAAAATTTTACTTTTTTTTTTATTCAATATTATAGTATAATTTTAAGGCACACTGCTTAAGCTCTAAGATGCCAAGGGTATTTACTAATCTTAATTACGACTAACATAAAACTAGAATAGTATCATTATGTAATGTAGCGGTAGCGGATTCTCGAGAAGCTATCGGTAGTGGCCGGTGAATTGAATATCGCATGAGGGTCTTCCATATGCCGTTGGCGAAGATCCATGTTGGCCGCATCCTTCGGTCCGTGTGGGTCCGCGGGAAACACCCCCAGGCTACGAAGGCCCGGCGGGTGGCCCGCATGCTGGCTTTCGACTGGGGCGGCCTTCCGTGGACGATGATGGTGATGTTACGGAAGAGAATGAAAAAAAGTAAATATTGTGGAAACGGGGTAAAAAGGGGATGTGGGAACAAAATGTTTGAAAACGATAAAGATCTAATTAGTTGCCATCGAGATGGTGAAGAGACAGGGAAGGGGTAACGAAAAAGTTAGTGACAAAAAAAGATCTTGTTAGTTCCAATGAAGATGGTGGACAGGTCGAACCTGTAGGTGGAGATTATACTTTCTGAGCGAGGGATAACACATTACACTTGTATATCAATGTGTTTAAGGTACTGGTATATGAGAAGCATATATAAACTATCCCGACTCGCCAACACATCCCGAACCGGAACCTCAGGCGGTCTACCTCGGGCCCTAAGGGATTCCAGTAGCTTCGACCTGGCGTCACGATACTCTACGCACGACCACACGACATGCTCGATGTCCTGATAACCGTCGCCACAGGTGCAGAGACCGCTCTCCGCAAGCCCAACACGCCGGAGATGTGCGTTGAAGGTGTAGTGATTTGACATGAGCCGCGACATAACACGAATGAAATCGCGACTCACGTTCATCCCCCTGAACCAAGGTTTCGTCGATACCCTAGGGATAATGGAATGTAGCCATCGTCCCAGTTCGCCATTGCTCCATGAAGTTTGCCAACTTTCGAGAGTTTTCTGACGAGAGATACTGAAAAATTCATTGAAGCAGATTGGTCTTTCATAAATATCACCTTCTAATGCGCCCACCTTAGCCAATGAGTCTGCCTTTTCATTGCCTGGAATGGAACAATGCGAAGGGACCCAGACTAACGATATTAAATAAGACCGTTCAGATAAAGTTCGCAAGTGTTCCCGTATTTTCCCCCGGAAATATGGGGGATACTTTCCTGGCTTCATTGCCCGGAGAGCTTCTATTGAGCTTAGACTGTCCGTGACAATGAAGTAATGGTCTTTGGGCAAGGTTTCAATGATCTCGAGGGTGTACTGAATAGCAGCTAATTCTGCGACGTAAACTGAAGCCGGATCATTGAGTTTGTGAGAAGCGGTGATGTTTTGATTGAAGATGCCGAAGCCTGTGGACCTGTTGATGTTTGAACCGTCAGTGTAAAACACCTTTTCACAGTTGACTGTTCTAAATTTATTATGAAAAATATTTGGGGCCACTTGAGGGCGCACGTGATCCGGGATTCCACGAATTTCTTCTCTCATGGATGTGTCGAAAAACACAGTAGAATCAGAAGTATCCAAGAAATGAGCACGATTGGAAACAAACGAAGAAGGATTAATATTCTGAGCCATGTAATCAAAATACAAGGACATAAAACGGGTCTGAGAATTGAGCTCGACAAGCCTTTCGAAGTTTTCAATCACCATCGGATTCAAGATGTCGCATCGGATTAGCAATCGATATGATAGATCCCAGAATCGGTTTTTCAACGGTAAGACGCCCGCGAGCACTTCGAGACTCATCGTATGAGTCGACTGCATGCAACCTAAGGCAATACGCAAACAACGATACTGAATTCTTTCCAGCTTGATGAAATGAGTGTTCGCCGCGGATCGGAAGCAAAAGCATCCGTATTCCATCACGGACAATATCGTTGTTTGGTATAACCTGATCAGGTCTCCTGGGTGGGCACCCCACCATGATCCGGTTATTGTACGAAGAAAATTGATTCTCTGTTGGCATTTTTGTTTCAGATACCTAATGTGACATCCCCAGGTGCCTTTGGAGTCGAACCAGACCCCGAGATATTTAAATGTGAAGACCTGAGCTATGGTTTCACCCCCTAGTTGAAGCTGTAATTGTGCTGGTTCTCGCTTCCTTGAAAATACAACCAGCTCAGTTTTCTCCGTAGAGAACTCGATACCCATTTGAAGAGCCCATGTCGACAAGTTGTCGAGGGTATCTTGCAATGGTCCTTGGAGATCGGCAGCTTTGGGTCCTATAATAGACACAACGCTGTCGTCGGCAAGTTGTCTTAGCGTGCAAGATGTGTTGATACATTCATCGATATTACTTACGTAAAAATTGTATAAAAGGGGGCTTACGCATGAGCCCTGAGGAAGACCCATGTAGCTGAATCGTATTGTCGACAAATCACCATGCGCAAAGTACATGTGTTTCTCAGACAATAGATTATGTAAAAAGTTGTTCAAAACTGGCGAAAGACCATGCTGATGCAACTTCTCAGATAGGATATTTATAGAAACTGAGTCAAAAGCCCCCTTAATGTCTAGGAAAACTGATGCCATTTGTTCTTTACGAGCAAATGCCATTTGAATTTCTGTTGAGAGCAACGCAAGACAATCGTTCGTTCCTTTGCCCCTGCGGAAACCAAATTGTGTATCTGAAAGTAAACCATTAGTTTCGACCCAATTGTCTAGACGAAACAGAATCATTTTTTCGAACAATTTCCGGATACAGGAAAGCATAGCAATCGGCCGATACGAATTGTGATCGGAGGCTGGTTTCCCTGGTTTTTGAATGGCGATAACTCTGACTTGTCTCCAGTCGTGTGGGACAATATTACCCGTGAGGAACTTGTTGAATAAATTCAGCAAGCGCCTTTTGGCGGGGTCAGGCAGATTTTTCAACAAGTTGAATTTTATTCTGTCTAATCCCGGGGCTTTATTGTTACATGACAAAAGTGCAAGTGAGAGCTCAACCATCGAAAACGGTGATTCGTTTGTATTTGGTGTCGCGGCGCGGGTGATCTTCTGTTCCGGAACAGAGTCTGGGCATACTTTTTTAGCGAAATCGAATATCCAGCGGTTGGAGTATTCCTCGCTTTCATTCGTGGTGTTATGATTGCGCATTCGTCGGGCTGTGTTCCAAAGAGTGCTCATAGATGTTTCTTTCGTTAAGCCGTCTATAAACCGACGCCAGTAACCGCTTTTCTTCGCTTTAATCAAGCTTTTCATTTTAGCGTCTAATGCCGCGTAGTTTCTGAAATTATCAGGTGTTCCGTTTTTCCTAAACTCGACAAATGATGAAGTTCTCTCAATATGATACAACCTTTTTGAAGTAATCGCTTGGCTAAGGTTGGTGATGCGACAAATATACCGAACAATAGACATATTTCCTGTCTATGCCAAGTATGCATGCTCGAGGCATTTCACGTATATTAGTCATGCCGTTCTTGTTGACGGCAACAAAGACTGGATTCAATAAATTTCCAACGCAGAATATTGGAAATATGGTTCTTGAATCAAAGCTATAGAAGCTTTACCTTATGGCAGAAGTCTGGCTAGATTCTTAGGTGATGTACGTTTATGCTGGACATAGATTTGTGCTACTCTAACCATTATCAGTTAAAGCAATTAATACTCTATTTTCTTTTCGTAAACGCTCTTTGGGGTATATTTGTACATAAATCCGTCTTAAATTACTAAATTTCAATTTATTTAAAAATAAACGGTACAATCATTTCAAAACCTATTGAAAAGAAGCCTCGATTATAATATTTGAGCTGAAGTAGTGCTGGGGTAGAAATGTATCCCACGAGAGCATTCTAGAGTTAAAATTGAAAAAAATACAGCTGAAATGATTTATAGTCAATCTAATAATAACAGGTCAATCTAATAATCTTCATCTTGATGTTAAACATTATTCCCCAGCTTGGAAGCAATTAATTTGCTTTCAGTGAACTTTACGTAGAATTAACCGTTCGCGAGATATATGGACATGAAATTCAAAGTACTCAGATTGTTGTTTAGTCGCGTAACTTTAGCAAGCTACAGGTAATTGTATATTTAATTTAGAATAACTGAATAACTGTCTAGAAATCTTATTAAAATTACGTCATTTTACGAAAACCTAAGTTCTTCGAATTTCATGTCTAAATATCTCGAGAGCGACTACTTCTGGAACATATATCTCAACGGGCATTTAAATTACCTTTTAGCTTTAGAATCATATTCTAGTGTTCAAATTACTATTTTACATAAAGAGTTTGAAGTTTTGACAATGCCTACAAATTTTAGCTACATCTTCTTGAACTTTAAAAAGGCATTAATCGCATTAACGTCAAATGTTGGGTATAATATAAGGGTCAAGATAAAAATACTGCAAAAATCAATAAGAACAGCGATATTTTTTTTTTGCAGTTAGTTTAAAAAGTCCTGGAAAAATTCTTAGTCTCAGCAGGATCCATAGTACTAACCATGCAACAATTCTGTACACTTAATAATCGGCTGCAAAGTCTGTTGAAACAGAAAGGCAAATTCCACAAAAGGAACATAATGCCAAGATTTTGCTTTGAAAAGTTTTGAACATTTGTTGAGCTGTTGTTTTTTCCGGTGTATATATTTTTGGACAGCCCACTTGAATGTTTCTATATATTTAAACATGTTTAAACATTATTTTGTTGAAAGTAATAGTTTTTGACTTGCACTGATTTGAAAACAACGCCATCTCAAAAAAATAAGTCTTGAGTCGAATTTGTCTCTCAAACCGTGCAAAATTATTCTTTGTTATAATATAATGAAAACGTGTGAAAAGTTTCTTCCAAATTCGAGTATGTGAAATCTGATGATTATTATCCATTTGGGAAATTGTTCTGTTGACGTTTGAGTGGGATTTGATGTATCCGAGCAAAAACAAATCGAACGGACGACACGGAAAGGGACAGCTTTGATATTTTCATAAATTAAACTATTTAGGACTTACCCTAAGATACAATAATTATCAAATGAAATTGCGAACATAGTTCTGAAAATAATTTATGTATACTCACCGCTACCAGGAACATAGATGTTCAGTGTCAAACAATCTTCGCTTTGGTTAGCTAGTAGAGGAATCAGCCGTTTTAGATGTTGATAACGCCCTTTTGGCATGAAGAGAAGTGCCGCGGTACGGTTGTTGATGTCCGGAAAGCTCTGCAGTGAAATAAAACATGAACATTTTACAACAGAATCATTTTTTATTCATACTACTGATTGATATTGAGATGAAGCAGAGATTTTTTTTTTCAAAACTTCGGCACGTTTAAATATATAATTAATTTTCAAAACAGAAAATATCTAGATAACTCAGAATTTCATCCACAGCAGGCAATTCGTTGAAAAAACATCATCCCCACTAATTCAGAGAATTGAGCACAAACATTTGCTTTGTTACCCACTCCACTTAGTGGTCGCAGATTTGCAATTTCAAAATAACGATGAGTGGCAAAACACGAAGGGTTCACTTTTTTAAATCATTTGACGTCCTCCTTCCTATCGGCGGACTTTCCACGCCTGACAAGTGCAGGGTGTATGTTCGAAGACTGATGCTGTTACTTCTGCCAGCAACGACGATGTGAAACTCTATACGTATATTTGGGACGAAACGGATGCAGAGATTGCAAACCATCCTTCTATCATCACCATAATCATCGACAACATCGTCCTCGCGAAGGCATCGCGTCGGCGTTCTCGACATACTTGCTACCAGTGCTCGTCGATCGATGGGAAAACATGCAAAATCCATCTGTCTCCTTTGAATTATTAAGCATCAATTCAGTCAAACGGAATTCACTCATCTTTTCTAATTTGATTGGAGTTTAATTCCAGGAAGCGGACCGCCCGCTCCCGGTTCGTCGTTCAAGGGTCTGTAACGGACGGTCGCCATCGTTCAACGATCTGAAGTAATCGTAGTCGATAATGGACTCGGTCGCTTGCCACACGCTAGATCGGTGAGAAGGAGAACGTACTCGAAGGAACATGCAGACAGTGTGGGCTTCTGTTCGCAATCCATTTGAGGCTTTGGCGATGGAAGTCAGGAGCTTAAATTTCCCGACAAACCGGGAAAGATCCAGCAAGAAAAGTTTACCATTTACTCGACCGAGCCGAGCGACGTTAGCATATTGAGAGGTTCTACGCTAGACCGTGTAGGGGTGTAGGGGATGAGTTTGTTTTTTTTCGAATCGAATGAATGAATACATATTAGGATGAGTGGAACGGGGAATGACAGATTGAATGCGATCACATGTGGAGAAGGTTTTGCGCTTCAATTTCAAGGCAAATTGGATGAAGAGATTTATTTGTATTCCCAGGAAATTGCTTTGCTTTTCCAGTCATGAATACGAACATCAGGAGAGTAAGCAACAAATTTCCAGCGTGATTTTGTTAGTGAATAGTAAATTGAGCGATTTACCAGAATTCATTTTTTCCTAAGAATCTGTTCATCGAACCCATAACTAAGAATCACTTGAAACGAAAGTGTCATCCATTATTTATTCGCGAGCGGCAGCTGTTTGGTTCTGGTAATACTATTTAAAATTTATGTAGGTGACTTAAATTTACTTCTTCGGTTAGGAAAAGCAATTCATCGTTTCGATACTTAAGTAACGGTTGAAGTTTGAATTGAGAAATGGAAACGTTTGCGTTCGAATTGGAACAATTTTCTGAATTGTTAAATTTAGTAAATTTTTTCCAAATCAGGTTGATTGTGATCTTTGAATGTAAAAAAAATTATCTTTGCAAACTGTTTTTCAGTTCCCAGTTCATTATCGAATCAAAAACTAGAACTGTCTTGCTTCGAAATTCGAAAAAAATTTCAAATCAAGCAATTTTTCTTGATTCATATTAATCAGAACCAGTGCTTATAGCAGCTCAGTTTAAACTATCGTTGCTACTTAGCAGCTCAATTTAAACCGCACCAAAGTGCAATATCCTTTTTGATGGCTCAACCAAAAATGAGTGATGACTGACCGGTCGCCGAAGAATGGTTACATTGCGGGGTTTTTGTTACAAATAAACTAGTTTATACAAGAAGCACATACTTTGTTTCAATTTATTCACATTTTGCTATCGGATCACCAGTGATTATGTACATAAATACAGTAAACTTTGTGCCCGCTTAGGTGGAAACATCAGTTCAATCTGAACTGCATAAAGTACTAATGAGCCGAAAGCTAAACATGAAGAAATTGAAACAAAATGTGCACAAACCGGTTACTTTGTAACCAGAAGCCCTAAAATGTTCATGAAAAATCGTCCAAATTGGACAATTAATCTATTTCTAATTAGTCTATTTCGCATAATTCCATTCTACAATAAAATTGCAATGCTGATAATTGAGCCCACAAAAACTTGAATAACGTGGCAAGTAAAAGCATTCTCGATCATACTTTTCCGTATTTCAGGCAACCGCCAAAAATCATGTATTTTTGCATTAGTACTTAAATGGTTTTACTTGAGTGAAAATTGTCAGATAAATTACGAGCACATGACTCAGGTGCCACCAGAATTGCAAGCCATCGGAAGCGGAAGGAAAATCCACCCGAAAACGGCACATTTCCTAGTCATAAAAACAGCAGCGAACTTACGCCACATTCTGCCAGAAGCAAAAGTAAAAAACTCCGGTCTACCAGCTGATTTAATTTTTAACATCTCATTTGTCGTTAATTTTACCCTCATTTTTTACCGTCTCCCCGGCACGCGAATCGTGGCACCCAACTTGATGGTTTGTGAAATTGCCAAGTATTTGTCCTACGACTTGATATGTGGCGGCTTCTGGGCTCCTAATATTGTTCCGCCTGGTAGGGTATTGCTGTCGTGTCGGCTTATGTAAGTCGCACCACGGCTGAAGACCGGGTCTAAATTCCAACTTGGTGGAAGTTTTCCTAGGGAATGCGCCTGAGCGACAAAAGGTTTCCATGTGCGGTTTTTAATGTGTGGAGTTGTTCCCAATTAGAACAGTGACGGCAGGAGCGAAACTTTATGAGCACGCAACCCACATATGTTAGTGTGTTTGGGTGGATGTACGTGCGCGTTCGAAAAATGGGATTACGTTGAAATCTGAACACGGTGAAATACCCGACGGTTTGTTTTCGGAAATGGGTAAATTGAATCAAAATTTCTCCAAGGAATTAAATGCTTTATTACTCGGATTCGGCGTCGTGGTGCTATAATGAGAGGGAATTAAACAATAAAATAAACATAATTCACAGGTGTGGGAGTTTCTCAGGGGGCTAAGAGAGCTAAGCTGCTTGCTTTAATTACATTCTCCCGAAAAGTTTGTCGTTGCCAGGTATGTGAGAATATTCTTTGCGTTAGTAGTAAACTGAGTTAACATTGGGTAACGTGGTAGATATAATCAGGCATACTGTGCTTTACACAGAACACGATGGTATGCTGTTCGGAATCAGTTAAAATGAAAAAGAACATCGATGTCCGATAGCTTGCTCCATCGGTGTTTAATTTCACTTTTGTTATAAGCATTTGAAGTTATAGATCTGTTTTGAATAACGAATTTTTGTATTTGAACTTCTTATATTCATGTTTTATATTTTGATATTTTGACATTAAGTTGAAAAAAGAGCGCAGAGATTTCAAGAGTAATCGTGTGTATCCGAAAATTGGTAGTTCATGGTGAGCGAAATGGTTAGTCTTCAGAAAAGACATTACACTTCTGTGCAAAAGGTGTAAATTTTCGTCTGCTTAGAGGTTTATGCTAATCCGTTAGGTAGTGTTAGCAGTACAACACAAGCCGCCAATGACCCGATCAGTCGATGACGAAACGTAAAAATAAAAATGCGGGAACGGATTCCAAGTGCGTGAAGTCAAAGAGAATCCAAAACTGTTGTGAGATCGAAAAAAAATCTTCAGTATCCAGCCGAACAGTTCGTCGCCGTTTCGCCCGAGAGCGCCCATTTAATAGCTGATTGATTAACTAATTATTATCTTGTTAGCAGCATACCACTCCAGATCAATCTTGGAGTAATGGCATCTAGCCAAATCTGGTCAAAAGATGATGTTGCCCCTATGCATGCGGATGAACGGCAATACACGCTTATCCAGGCAATCTTCGATGAAAGCTTTCCATTGTCGAGGATGTGTCGAATGGTTCCGTTTTCAGGCCACAACAGAAAATCGCTTAGTAAATCATGGCCTTCTTCTCGAACTTGTTGGCAGAGATAAAATTGAATTTTTCCGACGAATTTCCATGTCTGGTAGGAATGGTATTGATCGGGAAGCTGCTTAAAATCGAGTTTGACATATCAATGTGCAGCCCTCATGTTTAGTCAAAACACGGTCTTACAACACCCGCTATTTCGTCACTGAATTCATGTGTCGGTTCAAATGTTCACTTTAAGATTTATTTTATTTTTGCCATTTATATCCCCCAAATGATGTAATATCTTTGAAAAACCCTTCCGCATAGGTAATGTAATATGATTAGCTTCAGGTTTATGCAACATATGTTACTTAACATCGGTAAAATCCTTAAAGTTTGTTAGGTGGGCCAAAATATATGAAGTGGCCAAAATACCTCTGTTGCCCTACAATTCGCTCCTGAGCTGTTCCAATCGAATCATAAACAGCGAACATGTTCTAAGCTGAATGTGTTTATAGCTGGGTGCTTGAGACAAGCAAAATTTTACGCTTCCGTTACTTCTATAAATCAAACTCATGTTAAGGAGCGTTTAGTTGGGTTTAATCGAAAAAGTGCATGAGAGTAGATCAACATAATCAAAACAAAATCTTTTGTCTGTATAACTAATACTCAGAATGTATTTTTATCGTTGTATTTGCCTTGCATATTGCTATTTCCCACCTCTGAATATCATCATGTTCTAATGAAGATCGTTGCATGGCTGACAATCGTGAGAATGATTATTCTTAATCACGTGGGAGATTAAGTAACTATAGCGATATTGAAAGTAATAAGAATTCCCCATACTCATTTGGCGATATTTGATTGGGTGATAATTTCGCAAAACCGATCAGAAGTAATAATTAAAAGCTTCTCTTCTGTGCAAATGTGGGGCATGTTTGTATGATGTGAGTTTCAACTTAAAAAAGAAAGACAATTTTTTATGAGGAGAATATGAACTTTGTAAAGGTATCGCGTATAAAACCGCAGATATTTGCAGATCACGCAAACTGCACAACAACGGACGTTCAGAATAATTAAAAGTTTCAATTTTGATAGTATGAGCAGGACAAGATATATAATTTTGTAAATTTATATGAAAGACGCTCCTGGTTTCCATTAAACTTTCATTTTTCCTCTTATCCTGGTCCATTAAAATTATTGAGTAAATTCTATCGTTGAGCTTCAAAAGACGTCTATAAGAGAAGACCTACAATTTTTTTACGATTCTTCATAACGATTCGAATTTTGGAAAAAAAATGTGCCGGTAGTCGGACTTGGATAAAATTCAGCAAATCATTTATGGGACTATCAATGGTTTATTTAATTACAGACTCTCATGGTCTGGCAAATCTGGAATATCAATCCGGGTTGACGATTCAATTCATACGGCGCTGGTCTTACAAGCCAGTTGTCATATGTTCGAGCCCCGACCTGGATGGATTCATAGTGTCAGGAAGATCGTAGTACTAGCCATGCATGCATATACGCTAAGAATCGGCTGCGAAGTCTGTTGAAACAGAAATCCACAGAAGGGATGTGATACCAAGACTCTGCTGGTGGAAAAAAGGCGGGTGGGTAATGTCAGAGACATAACTGGATGTCGTGAATACGAAAACAACTGACATGTTCCTTAACACTTCCGAATATCAATTAGTTGATCAATTGTATGAATTATCTCCTTTTGCACATTTTTCACAAATACAAAGAAGGCTTGTTTCTACCTGATTTAGTTTGTAGCTTTTTCACTAATGGGCGGTCCTAACGGCTATAAAAATAGCCGCATACAGAATTTTAATGTCGATTATTTCATTTCGGATTTGCATAATTTATTGATAGAAACTATCAATATTCTGTAGGGATTCGTTTCTAGCATTCATAAGGGTCAAATTGTGTAATTCTCTTCTAATTTTTGGGAACACTGTTCAGTTAAGTTTGTTGTGTTTTTTGACATACCGTATTTTTGCCGTTTCAAACCGTTTCCGCGTTAGTTAATCACTAAAGTTTTTATCAGTGAATGACTGTATACTGCCTGGATCGAAGTGAGGTGTTATTCTAAACCGCCAAGTGCTAGTCAAGTCGTAATTCACGTTCATCTGTGTCGTGCCTGTGGCTATTCTTCTTGCTGCCGTCATTGTAGTTTGACAATAAACAATCGACGAACCGTTTGCTGCTGTGATTTACCATCTGCATAGTTAAAGGCGTATTCCTGCACTTAGAATGAGTTCGGAGAAAAATTGTGCAAAGTGCAGTCTGATTATTGCAGGCATCGATTCCGTTGTATGCAGAGGCTACTGTGGACGCATGCTTCATATGGCATGCTCTGGAGTTTCTCGCGCTCTATTGGGTTATTTCTCATCTCATCGTAAAAATTTATTTTGGATGTGTGATGATTGCGCCAATTTGTTCGAAAATTCGCATCTCCGCTCCATTACGAAATTGGCAGACGAAAATTCACCTTTGGTGTCGTTGACGGAAGCAATTAATGGTTTACAAAACGAAATCAAAACATTGTCAAAACCTGCTCCTCTGACTCCCACACCGCTCAATATGCGCTGGCCATTCATCGAGGGTCGCCGTCCAGCCAAAAGACCTCGTGGGCCTGACTTGGAACAAAAAGCTTCCGAATTCAAATCTGGATCGAAGCAAATCGGAGAAAACGTTGTTTGTGTTCCAGTTTGTGAACAGCAACCCGACAAATTTTGGCTATATTTGTCTCGTATACGTCCAGACGTCACCAATGATGAGATTGCTGCTATGGTGCGAGCCAATCTTGAAATGAATGAGGATCCAGTAGTTGTTAAACTGGTCGCCAAAGGTACCGATGTTAGCAACATGACCTTTGTATCATTTAAAGTTGGCCTCGATCCTGCACTACAAGCTATCGCCTTGGAACCTTCAACTTGGCCCCAAAGAATCTATTTTCGCCAATTCGAGGAGAAATCATCCCAAAAATTTTGGAAACCAGCTGCTGTGGATCCATCTCCAATGCCTGTTTCAACGCAAGGAGGAATAGTTCAGCAGTGATGCAATGTAGTATACTGGGACGCACCGTAGTTGATATTGTGGAAGCCCCTGACCCCCCTTCCCCAGTCGTGCCAAGAGCGGTGATCGTACAAATGTTAGAAATTATCGAGGCATAACCAATTTATCAGCTGCATCTAAACTGTTCGAAATAATTGTGAGCACTGAGGTACTTTTTCGTACTAAAAATTACATCTCTACTGATCAGCATGGATTTATGCCAGGTCGTTCAGTCAGCACGAATCTCTTAGATTTCACTTCCAGTTGTTTTTCGAGTTTGGAGAATAAAGTACAAATTGATGCAGTATACACTGATCTGAAAGCAGCTTTCGACCGAATTGACCACCGAATACTCTTGTGCAAGATGTTGCGGCTGGGCGCCACACAAAAGTTTACTGACTGGCTACGCTCTTACTTATGTGGTAGAGTCCTGCGAATTAAGCTCGGCTCTTGTGTATCATCTTCGTTCTCAAATTTATCAGGAGTTCCTCAAGGCAGCAATATGGGTCCACTTTTGTTTTTGCTGTTCTTCAACGATGCTGTTTCGGTGCTCGGAGTTGGCTGCAGATTAGTATATGCCGATGATTTGAAATTATATCTTGAAGTTCGCTCTATTGACGACTGCATCCGGCTTCAAAAACTTCTAGATACATTTGTCGCCTGGTGTCGTAGAAACTGGTTGATTGTCAGCATTTCAAAATGCCAGGTCATAACGTTTCACCGAATACTGAACCCAATTCGATTCGACTATGCAATTGATGGACAAACGCTCCAGAGAGTTGACCATGTTAATGACCTTGGTGTTTTGTTAGATGCCAAACTTACCTTCAATCTGCATCGTTCATCTGTAATTTCAAAAGCGACCAGGCAACTAGGTTTTATTGCAAAGATCGGGCGGGACTTCAAAGATCCGTATTGTTTGAAGGCGTTATATTGTTCTTTGGTTCGTCCAATACTGGAAAATGCTAGCGTAATTTGGAGTCCTTATCAACTTACATGGAACTTACGGATTGAGCGCGTTCAGAAACGATTTGTTCGTCTTGCTCTAAGAAACCTTCCCTGGCAGAACCCGCTTGATCTTCCACCATACCACGATCGCTGTCGACTGATCGGACTCGACTCATTGGAACGACGCAGGAAAATTCAGCAAACTACTTTCGTGGCAAAACTGATCAACGGGGATATCGACTCATCGATGATTTTGTCTCAACTCGATTTTCGTGCTTCACAACGATCACTGCGTTCTTCCAGTTTATTTCAGCCGAGATTTCATCGAACGACGTTCGGGTATTACGAACCGATAACATCATGCTTGAGGACATTTGGCACCGTTGAACACCTTTTTGAATTTGATGAACCATCACACAAATTCGTGCAGAAAGTACAGCGATCTACAATTTTATGACTTGACTAAACCAATTCATTAAGACCATTTTAGTGTCAGATGAATAAATTTAATAATAAATAAATAAATAAATAAATAAATAAATAAACATTAAACTCTGGAACATTTTTCCCAAAAATAAAGAAGGCTTCACTTGATCTCGATTACTGTGAATTTCACACAGCGAAACGTGCAAAAATCTAACCAAACTGTTCTAGACTTGCCCTAAACTGAAGATATTTCCTTTCGATATGCGAACAACAATGTGCACCTAGCAAAAATAGGGGGTAAAAGCTCTTTGCCTCTCAAACTTACCAAAATCTGTACGGCTAGTAAGCCGAAACTTGTTTCGTTCGGGACGTCGGTTTTGATATTACACTTAGGTGTAATATCAAAGAAGTGTTTTGCAAATAGCATTAACTTTACGTCTGCCTAGCGGTTTATGTTGAACCGTCAGGTCTGAGGTAGCAGTTCAACATAAACTGCTACGCACTGATGAGTCTAAGACGAAACGTAAAATCAAGTGAAATTGGTTATGTGCACCTAGCATAAATTAGAGGGTAAAAGCTCTTTACCTTCCAAACTTACCAAATCCTAATAGTTCTTTAGAAAACTTTTAGAGCCATTAGAACGGCTGATTTTGTGTAATGCTCTCCACCGTTGTTTTTTCACCAATGCTAATGACTGGCAGCTGTGACGTAATCGCTCTTGTCGAAAGCGAAACTAATTGTGCAGACGACACAAAACACATCTGCTCGCAGTGGCGAAAGAATCCAAACTGATTCAATTTTTGTTGAGAGGCTTGTTTTTACCTGATTTCGTTTGTAGCTTTTTCACTAATGGGCGGTCCTAATGGCTATAAAAACAGCCGCATACAGAATTTTAATGTCGATTATTTAATTTCGGATTTGCATAATTTATTGAAAGAAACTATCAGTATGCTGTAGGGATTCGTTTCTAGCATTCAGAAGTACCAAATTGAGGAACTCACTACGATATTCATCACTTTTCGGAACATTGTTCTCAAACGATTTGTTGTACAGCAGCAGATAGTTATATTATTTTCTCATTTTTGGTGCATATCGCCATGTAACTCCGGAACTGGAAGTCGGATCCAATTGATATTGAAGAATGATGTATGCAACCAAAAGACCTTTCATTTGAATCTAAATCTATATCTAACCGGAATTAGAATCCAATTGATATTCAGGAACTTTGTATGGGACCATAGCGCCTTTCATTTGAATCTAAGATTGTGAAAATCGGTTAAGCCTTCCATCTCCGAGAAAAGTGAGTGACATTATTTGTCACACACATACACATAAAGACGTTTGCTCAGTTCATCGAATGGTATATGACCTTCGGCCCTCCGGGTCTCGGTTCAAAAGTCGGTTTTCACAGTGATTGCATAGCCTTTCTATATGAGAAAGACTGAAAAGGTCTACGACCGCAAAGGTTCATCACAATCAGTCAAGTGGTTACGGCGATGATTTTTTGGAACCATTTGCAAATTTTATACCGTACCGAATATTTCATCTTACTATAAAAAGTACAATTGACTCGTACAACAAAGTGTTAGGAGCACGCATGCCGTTAAAAATACTCAACCATGTGAGGACAAAACTGATGACAAATTTGACGTATTATAAAAAGTGTCGCCATATCTCAAAGATTACCAAGAGATCGAGGTGCTTAAATGAGGAAGTTTAATTTCAACTAAATTCATCAGTATTGATATTTTTTATATGATTTTACGTTTCGTCTTTGATTCAGTGCGTTGCAGTTTATGTTGAACTGCTAGCGCGACCAGACGGCTTAATGGAAGGCGCTAGGCAGACATAAAGTTAAGGATACTTGCAAAACACTTTTTGCTATTATAGAACGGAGTGTAAAGTCTAAAGTGACGTCTCGGACAGAACAAGTTGCGGTTTGCTAGCCGTGCAGATTGTAGTAATTTGAAGAGGAAATTAATTCTGTCAAAGACGAAATGTAAAATGAAAACAAAATGAGTGCACCTAGCATAATCTTGGGAGTAAACAAAAGCAACCAGAAATTAAGTGGACTAAGCATGAATAAAGGAGTGGGATTAGAATGAATTTTCAAAAGTATTCTACGATTGCAAACTGAATGAACGAGTTTAAATTTTTTTTCGATGTAATTTTTAATAAAAATGGAACAATCTTGCCACATGTATTGAAAATCTTGAATTAGTTTTGAAGCTGCAGCTTCGTATGTCAAATTAAAAGTGTTTTGCCTTGAAGAATGACTGAATCGTAGGAAAGCACCAAAATTTACAATTTAGCCACGTATGTTCATCGCGCACTATACCAACGAGGTGGAAATCGCTCCAGTGATGGGTTATAAAAGAAAAATAACAATATTTCACTGTTCACAGCATGACACAGTCCCCACCAGGTTGAATCGGCATGTAAAGTCACAGTTGTCTAAGGACAGAAGCACGTTTTGGTTGTGATTATATCTAGATCGTGAATCCAATTCCCGGTAATATTGAGCAAATTTATTGTCTAGTCTTATTGCTGCGACACTCTGGACGTTCAAGCTTGATTGGAACGGTAAACGATCCTTTTTACTGGGAGTCTAGAATTGAAACTCATTAAATTTGTGCCCATGCCACTGGAGCTTTCGTTGCAAAATCGAAAAAGGGTGTTCGAAAAGAGGTAACTCTATCTTAAAAGAAAAATTCCGCACATTCATTCAAGGGACCCAATTTCACGCCTCGTCCAGTAGCACTTAAGCCTTTCAACACCCGACGAGGTGACTGCGATGACAAATAGTTTGCTGTTGTTTTTACCACGTAGTTTATAGCTCATCGTAGGTTGATGGGCAAATAATTTCTACCGGAAAACGGTACCCAGCCGATGTCCTATTTAGTTTGCTTAGTCACGAAGCGGGTAACTTGTTACGGAGAGCTTCAATTCAGTAGTCAGTTGAGTGTGAGAAACTTAAAGAAAAGAGAACCGGGCGGGGAAAACAACACTCGACTAGGTGCTTTTTTTTGACTGGTGTATGAGGCAGTAGGAATATAACAATAAAAGGTGATTTAAACTTAGTGAAAAAGCACATTTTCTTCTGTTATTTATTTCTACCTTTTACTTCACTCGTGTTTGATTGAGGGTGCTCATTTTCACATTTTACACTACGCGCTGCACAAACGCGAAACTGAACACTAGCAATTAGTAGTGATTCAGCATCAAGTACCGATAAAATTTCAAGCATTATGTTGAAAATTAGTGCAATGTTTTCTCGACTTCGTAGACATGTTTTATGGGCAACAACAGAAAATATGTTTGCGAAAATTTCATTTGTCTTAATTAAAAACGTTCCTGCGATTGTGAAACACATAATTAAAGCTTTTAGTTATTTTATTTTACAAAAGTACATGTGCAATTTTAAAAAAGGTTCTGAGTCTCTCGAAAGTTTGCTTACTAAACAAATGCAAACGTTCATTATGATTACCTCACATTACCTCTTCGATTCATCAATGAACAGCAGTTCCATCCGAACTACAATCAGTTTCCTAGTTCATTCAAACCACATGTCAAAATATTATTACAGGATCTACATATGATACAATTTATTAAACCTGTTTTAATCCACCTAGTGGTGTAATGATGCCTTTCTTATATCAATCATATTCTCATATATAATATTGTAGTATTTTTTTATATCGTTTTAACCAATTCGGTCGTTCGTCAGGGGGCTGTAGTTTTCTATTCAAAATGTTTCTCTTCGATTCTTGAACGAAATTAAAGTGATTGTTTGTGTATTAACTAGTATAATCTACAGAATGAAACAGTTCTCTGATCGGTTGGGCCATCCACGAGAAAACGAAGTGAGTTTCACTATTATAGTACTTCCGGCACCGGAACCCGAGAACCGGTATAATCGAGGTCGGTTTGTATGGCCATCAACTAATATGACGTACAAACTCTACTAGTTTTTATTCAAATTTCGAAGATTTTATACGATTTTGACATCGTGCTCTAAACGACGGTGAAAATTTTTGTTGAATCCGAAAATATGCAGTAGTTTTTGGTAGGACCATAAGACCTTTCATTTAACCCTAGGATTGGGAATATCGGTTCTGCAATCTCTAAGAAAAGTAAGTAAAACCATTTTTGGGAATCGGTTTGTGTAAATCAGTCAAACCATCACTGATAAAAGTGAGTGAGTTTCATTTTGGAATATATGACTACTATTTCCGGTACTTCCGGAACCGGGAACCAGAATCGGTTTGTTAAGCCTACTGAATCTTTGTTTGTCAAAATCGGTTCAGTCATCTATTTCCGAGGAAACCTTGTGAGATTAGTTGACACAAGCATTAACATACATACACACACACAGATATTGCTCAGCTCGACGAACTGAATCGAATGGTATATGACACTTAGCCCTGCGGGTCAATTTTACTAGTCGATTTTCAAGTGACTGCATAACATTTCTTTGTAAGAATAGCAAAACGTAACTCATCAAATGACTCAATTTCACAAGAACGATTCCGTAGCTACCGATTCAAAATCTTTAAATTAAACTCGCTTCATTTTCTCATAGAACCGATCTTCACAAACTTAGACTCAAATAAACAATCAATTGGTCTTTTTGTCGGTTTACCCCTTTTTTTATTTTTGTTCGTGTGCTGCCTGACTTCGTTGCTGCTCGTTGGAGCTAACTGCGGCAAATACATAAAATGTTGCACATATTCTTCGTGTAACTAATTCATAGTTCTCGAATATGCCCGTCTCGAACAACGTAGAACAATTCACTGCACGAAGGAGAGAAGGGTGAAAATTATGCAATAATCGTAGAGAACCCGAATCTACTAAAACAATCTTCACTGCTGGTATTAGATTTTTTATCGTGACGTCACAAATGAATAAAAATTCATCCTTGACAGTTCAGCGGTAGTGTTTACAAACAAGCTCGAGGAACATATCTCAAACAATCATCTTACATTTCACAACTAGTTATTTTTATTTAATGAATCTTTGAAACGAACCGTATCGAATCGTTAACAAAAGTTTTTAAACACTATTTAGGGGTTATGGACCGTGAACGGTCTAATCCGTTTGTCAACAGACAAACAAAAAAAAGTCTGTTTACAAACAGTACCTGTAAAATGTCAAAATGTGTTCATCCGATTGAGTTAGCAGTGACGGTAAAAAACCAACATTTGAGTTAGCAGTGACGGTAAAAAATCAACATTCGTTGATTTAATTTACTCTTCGAATTGGTTCGAATGGCGTCACTGCGATGATCGTTGTGTTCCATTCTTCGTGAAACATTCTTCATCTGATTAATTCATCATATCTCGTGAGGTAGCAGCAATGGGGGAGTGCTGGGAACAAAGGCGAAGGAAAGCGAACGATGATCATTGGCGTTCGTTGCATTTTTGATATTCGAACAACATTGAATACTAGGCTTTGAGAAGACCGGGCAAACGAGGCACATTTACAACATGCGAAATCGACGGCTTTATAAATGGTTCGCCAACTGCTGCCGAGTACATGAATCTATCAATTGCCTTATATCAAATCGATCATAATATCGCAATAGCTAGACAAGATGAACTATGATTGATTTTGAATTTGTGTTCCAAAAGCTGCCCGAAACTTGATGAATAATATATAACGATTGGGACGGGTCCAGCCTACCTAGGTTCGATTCCCTACCCCGCACATGGGGTCAGAAAATTTTTCTAGCCCGAAGAAGCATCCTTATGGTAAAAATCACTATAATCATGGCCTCAGGGATAAACCTCTATAATCGAAACAAAAAAATCGATAATAACGACGTTCACTAACATAGTTTGTGAACGCAGTTAATTCACCATCAATTTCGTCATATAATCTTCAATTGGAGAATACAGTACCATAGTTTGCAATACAATTCAGTCTTGATATTGTAATAAAACTGTACCTTGAAATTCAAATGGAAATGTCATCATGGCAACTATGCAAGAGGAATTAACTCCATTATTCTGGCAAAGTGCATAAATGTAAACAAATCGAAAAAGGGCAAAACTTTTATTTCGTTCGTTTATTTAGCGGAAATAGTAGAAAAGATTGAATGTAATTTCCATACGATTATGAAATTAACCAACAATTCATCGACTATAGTAATTTAACGACTCGTCGAACATTAATTGGAGAATGTACGATAATTTCTAAGGCTGTGAGATATTTCGTGAATGATTTTACCTTTTGGCTAAAATTTGACCTATCGAGAGCTATTTTTATCAATTTAACTATTATTTTTATCTAGCTAAATTTAATAGAAACTACAGATCTATTCAAAGTTTTACGGATAGAAAGTTATTTGGGTTTTTATTGCACTGAAAATGAAATTATAACAGATGGTGTAATAATTGCCATACAGAGAACGTAAGATGAACTTAGAGAAAAACTTACTTCGTATGACAATATATTGAAACATTTTATTGTGGTACTAGCTGAATTACTGTGCGTTGCTCGGAAATGTTTCGCGATGTCAAGTTCGCAAAAAGATTCTAGAAACCTTATCGAAGCACTTTGAATGTGAAACACAAATTGGACAGTAACCCGATTGAACAATACTCCGTACATGTTCAGAATCCGAGCTTCAGATTGCGCACGGACAGTGTGCCATCTCAGAACTCACAATAATCAAAAATCTCACGGCATTCTCTGGTCAAATCAACATCAAATCGGGTCAGTTTTATTTTTATTTGTTTTTATGTTTTTCATAACATCTGATCAATTTTACCGAACACTTGCTATGTTAGGGGCATTTGTTACACTCCCTCTTCCTTAAAATAACCTAACAATCTCCTTTGATATAAAAGTAGTATCTGTATTTGTCAAGAAGCATCGTTTTTCGTCGAATAAAATTTATATTGAACTCCCCTTTTTGCCTCTCTCATATAAAAAGGTTATGCATTCACTGTGAAAACCGACTTTTGAAACGAGGCCCGGAGGGCCGAGTATCATTTATCATTCGACTCAGTTCGTCCAGTACGCAAAAAGTCTGTGTGTGTATGTGCGTATGTGTGTATGTAACGTTTTTTTGCACTAACTTTCCTCGGAGATGGCTGAACCGATTTTCACAAACTTAGATTCAAATGAAAGGTCTTGTGGTCCCATATAAAATTCCTGAATTTCACCCGGATCCGACTTGCTACACCCCTTTTTAGACGCACTTGCTACAAACTCCACTCTTTTAATCACCTCTGCATTGAATATCTAAGCTCGTCGAGAAATTAAAAAATACCCTTATGACCACCTCTGAATTGCAAAAAAGTGCTTGTGCTAAGTTTGGTGATAATTTACTGAGTTGTTAAGGAACTTTGCTGATATATACAAACAATTTGACTTCCAGCATCTTTCTTAGCGACACTTGCTATACTTTCACGCGTATAAATATCCTTACGACCATCTCAAAGTTGTTATAAATATGTGTGTCTGTCGACAAATGTCGATTATTGCAATATTCGAAACATTTTGCCTCAAATTCCTTCTGATAGCAAACATTTATTACACCCCCTTCCCTTGCTCACAGGATCATCTCAAGTGCTATATCTGTACTTAGCAAGAAGTATCGTTTTGGGAAAATTTTATCAACTTCACATCAAACTTCCTTTTTTAGAGGCACTCATTATATTCACCAGCCACAAATATCCTTAAGACCCCTCTTAATATTTGAGTTTTTCAAAACGTGTGTATGATCTTCAAAAAGTATCGATTCTCAAAGTTTGGCTTTCGAGCGGTTAGTGGAATGAAACTAAACCACCTTAAAAAGAATGAAAGATTTCTAAGATACTAAGGATGGACGCAAATAGCATTCGAAATATCGGTATATGTCTGTCACTATTACGTTAGTATCATAATGAAATAGTTTTTTCATAGTGAAAAAAACATCCAACCCACACGAATACTCTTACAATCATATCTAAGTTGTGCAAAAAAGTAGCTATGATTTAAAAAATATCCACTAAAATTTGTCATGACCCTCCCTGTTAAGGACACTTGCTACGCTTCTTCCCTTATAGAATTCCCTTTTTATAACCATTTCTGAGGAGCAAGAAGTACCTGTACTAAGTTTTGTGGCAATCTGTTCAGTAGTTTCGGAGTTATGTCGTTACATACATATCTCCCCCGTTTTAGAGGCCTTAAAGGTATCCACCTCCCACAAATATCCTTATAATCATATCTATTTTGTGCAAAAAATTTTTATGGTCTTTAAAAAGTAACGATTCTCGTCAAATTAGATAAAATTAGTCATGACCTCCTGTTAAGGACACTTGCTGCGCTCCCTTACCCATAAAAACACCCTTATGACCATATCTGAAGAGCAAGAAGTAACTGTGCCGGGTTTGATAACAATCCGTTCAGTAGTTTCGGAGCTATGTCGTTACAAATATTACACTCCCCTCGTTAAAAGCATTTGCTACATCCATTTCCCATATGATCATATCTAAGGTATGCAAAATATTTTGTTGGTCTTAAAAGAGTATTGAAAGAGTATTCTCGTCAGATTACATAATTTTTTCATGACCCCTCCCTGTTAATGACACTTATTACACTAAAGAGCAAGAAGTACCTGTGAATAGTTTGATGGCAATCCGTTCAATAGTTCCGGAGTTATGCCGTTTCTGTAAAAGAAAGTCTATATATATATATATATATATATATATATATATATATATATATATATATATATATATATATATATATATATATATATATATATATATATATATATATATATATATATATATATATATATATATATATATATATATATGTATATATATATATATATATATATATATATATATATATATATATATAAAACTTTCCTTTACAGAAAGCATAAAAAGGAATTACACAGAAATAATTCTTACTGAAGATCTGAAATTATAATGTATGTACAAGATTTTTATTATAATATCGGAAAAAACTATCAAAGTGTCAAAAATAATCCTTCAAAGTCAAAAAATTGGATTTAGAAATTTCGATTTTACATAAATCTCAATCATAGTAATACAACAAAACAATACTACTTGAAGAATAAATGAGATGATGCACATACTCACAGAATTGTCTTAATCGATTACTAGTGGAAGTTTACGAAGTTTACGTGTCTACGAATCAATCTACGATGAATATTTAGCTATTTTTCAAAAAAAGAGCGAAACTAACATGAGCGGCAAATGGAGAAACCGTTTGTCGTCCCGTCACTGCGGTAACATTCTTGCGTTTATTATTACATAATTGCATTCGCATGACAACTTTCCAATCTGTTATTCCCGTTAGATACCGATCATATTTAAAACTAGCTCAAGATAGCTCGAGACAGCTTATTGTCTTAACCAAGACTAAAACACAAATCATTTGAAATATGTATGTGCCATTTTCCTAATTATTTGGGATTCTTCAGAGTCATTCAATGTGGTATATAATATATTTGCTAATAGATCAATGCCAAAGCAAATCGAAAATAACAACTACTTACCTGAGGACAAACCCGGCCGAAGGTATCCGCTAGTTTGGTCCCCTTCCACGGTGGAAGCTTTTTCGGTGGTTCAAGTCGCAGATTTCCAACCGGTGGTGTAGCGTACGGGACCGCCTTGAATACCTAAAAATGAATCAAAAGAAGCATCAATCAGTCGAAAGCTTTCTGTGTATTGAGGAACCTCTCTCCATAACTATTCGTTATCGTTTCCTACCTCTACCGGTTCTAGGTACTTGGAGTTCAGTTCCAGAATAACGCCTCGAATCGCTCCGGATTTAGTTTCCACAATCCGCGAACTGTATCTCGGCCCGGCCTCAGTTGGAACCAGCCAGCCACCGAGGATGATTGTCAACAACCAACAATACGTACTCCAATTACAACAACGGTGGTGATGACGACGACTCCTCGTTAGATATTTTTGTCCGATTACCGCCTCAGCTAGCGTCGTAGCGGCTGCTACCAAATCCTGATCTGGTTGAACTTTGAAACGATGGTGGTCGTTAGTGATTGTTGGCCCATCGTGGGCCCGCATTGTAGGGCGAGTGGCGGTTGTTGAGCAACATTACCGGTCCCCGTCATGAGGATCGGCCATTACACCTTACCCAACCCACGATGCAATCAACAATCGGTGAGTTTTTTTTTGTGCCGAAAAACCTGCCAACTACTGCCTTTTTTATCGCTTCCCTTTCTATTTGTCGCTATCTCGTACGTGCACTCGAAAATTGGTTTGAGGGCTAACAATATCCCGATGTTCAATTGGACATATCGATTTCGCAGGAAGCTTTCAACTGATTCGCAAATTTTTCTTCTCAATTTCCGTTTGGCATAAAATACTGGCGGAACTCTTTGTTTCTGTATTGATTTTTTCCTCTATCGCGATTGTCCACTCAATTCCGCTTCATTGCACGTTATTGCACTGCAAAATACACCGGCGGAATGATTCTGCACTCTTGTGTTCACGCTTTGATTATCCTGTAAATCCACTCTGGATTTGAGTTTCGGCCAATAAAAAAAGACAATTCAACAAAAAAAATCTAGTTTAGCTTAACGGGTCAAATGGCTTCTTTTTTGCACTATCACTGGGGAATCAGATTTTTTTCTCTCTGCCGTCCAATAAATCGATGTAAATTTTACAACGGTTGCATGTATTTTTATGGGCACTATTCACACACGTTTTGCCTGTGGGGAACAATTTTCCTCATCTTACCCTCTTCCTGTCGTTTCAAGTCGAAACGATCGACGGATTCACACTCATAAATTTTACGCTTTATTGTGCCGTAGCGGTGGTGGTTGACACCGATTGTAAATATTCGAGCTGCATGCGTAAGTTCTAAGTGTTTTTTTTTGTCTGGCTGGTGCGCGTATCCAAAACCATGAAAAGCGGAAAAATTATGACAATGTTGTCACATGTGGCATCGTCACGGCGTCCCGACGAACGGTGTAAAAAATCAATTCCGCTTCCGCCGACGGTGGAGTTTTCGTGGGTTGGCTATAGAAAAGAAAAAAAAGAGAACAAACGAAAAATTCGTTAGGTTTTGTTAGGTGCATATTTTGACAGATGTGCTGCATCGGTTGGTTAAACTGAAACGCTGAAAATGCCTTAGGCTGCTGTATTAGATAGGAGAAAGTTGTAAAAAAGGCGTTTCTTTTTCGATAAACTTAGTTACCTTTTTCCTACGAGTACAATATTAGTTATGCAAGTTAATAGCACCTTTGAATTTACTGTACAATAATACAATTGTAATTAAATGGCGTTCCGTTTCCAACTAATCACCAGGCTTTTATTAACACAGAAACAATAACTTGGAATATTTCCAAACATACACATAAGAGGAAATGTGTATTAATTTTTTCGAGAATCGAACTCTGTACGAACGTAGCTAGCTCCTGTCAGGGGAAATCGTTTTGCCAATTAAACTGCCTTGCAGATGAAACACTAAAGAAACAACCTAATTGAGCAGAAGAACCGAACATTTTCAGCTGTGCAAGGCGCAATTCGCAGTTTCAAAATGTTTCTTAGTGTGTTTCACATGCAAGATAGTTCAATTGGTACATGCTCATCAAATTTAAAACTAGTACGAAGTGGCTCATCTTAGCAAGACTAAATCAAATCCTGCCACGTATCCAGAGGGGGGGGCGAGGGTCCCTGGCTCCTCCCGAAATCAATAACATATAATTATTTAGAATGTCTCAGACATGTGTTACAGGAATAACAAAACAGTAAACGTAATGAAATGTAATACAATATCAGTTCCAGTGGAAAAGTTTAAAGTGTATGTTAAAAACAGCCGTAAAAGGCACACCGAGAATTAGGTAAGGAAGGGTGTTCGGTTACCGGCACCCTTTTCTTTTAAGCTTATAACCTCTGACTAAGTGCACATTATGCAGACATCTATACATCAATGGAAAGCTAAAGTCCCTAGCTAACAACTGAACGAGAAACTAAGTTGATTCAATACATTGAAAAAACTTTATTATAAATTTAATAAAGTGATAAATTTTGGCCATTTCAAAAAAGGTGTTCGGTAACCGGCACCCCAAGAAATTTCGCTAAAAATGGAAAAATATAAGTAAAAACTGCAATTATTCAAAGAAAAAACGAAATTTCTTCTTTTCAGAGGCATTTTGGATAAAAGTCTTCATTGTATGATGGTGAATTCACCTCGGCTCTCTTGGCCAATGATTTGGATGGTGGGCCTTTGATGTTGATTAGGGCAATTTTCCACTTCAGTCGAATTTATTGACATCTTATATACTAAGCAACGTTTAATTGCATTAATCAGTGCATTTAAGTTCATCATTTCCCTTGACTTGGACGATTTGTTTGAAGTCGCTATGACTAACAGAAGCAGAGAACCAAATTTGTTACTTATATGACGGAGTGCTGATCTACCAGGTACCAGAATTTGTACGCTGCGTAGGATCGAAAGTGTCGACATATATCGCGAGGTGCTACACTGCAAGCATCACATTTGATCGCCACCAAGAGCAATATCACTGTACCTGGTGTCAGGTACAGGCAGCACACCAAGTTCAGTGGTGACCACAACGACGGCAGAGCAACTGAGATAGCAGAAAACGATACCAAAAGACTGCCAATTAGAAATCCTTGGATGAGCTTCACGTCGTTCTTTACGACAGAGGAACATAGACAACAGCAACGAGGTAGATTTAATTTAATTTATTTTTTTATTTCTCTCATAACTAACATTTGTACTACACATAAGTTTTCATTTTGATATTATTCATTTACAAAAAAAAACAGCTTATGTAATGGAAGATCTCATGAAAGATCATCCGAATCCTATTCCGGATACTAGTAAAATTTTAAATACTTCAAGGGCTAAACATTATCCAGAGGGTACCACTGGGCCATGGATAGTCTATTTTCGACGCAAAGAAAAGGTATTAAATTTGATGCGAATTACAAAGGATTTGACATCCAATTTTTCTGTAGTTGTAGAAATCTCTAAAGTTAATACCCAAGTAGCATACGTTATTTCACTTCAATGACAGTAATTTATATGAAACGAATTCATGGAACAAGTTGAAGATATTGCAACGTGCATAATATCTGCTATGTAACCTGAAAAGCGTAAGAGGCAGAGCTTGTGTGACTTACCGAGGGTTGCCAAACAAGTTCTCAGTAACGAATATTTGATTTGATCCACCGCGCTCATTAGTCACAATGAAACAGAAAATAGTTTGTGTCAAGTTACACTTTGTTAATGTTTTTTTCCATTCAACATTTATGACCAAAGATTGGCATCCGATAATCAGAACTAAAATATAGAATTCAATCTTGTTTAAACTCACTATATCTACTCAAAATCTACGTGCTATTCGATATTTATGGTAAAGTTGTTCATTTTACTTATTGAAAACGTACGCGCCTTCTATATTTTGTGTTTTAGAGCATCGACATACAAAATACTATTCATGTTTTTATTCCCGTCCTATGAAATTTAGAGCTAAAAAGTCGAAAAGTGTTCAGATAGAGTCTTTTTGTGATTAATTTTAGTATTTTATATATCAATGCTGAAACAGTTGACCAAACGCAATGAATAAAAATGCATTTTTTGAAATTTAATGATCCTTTCATTCACTGGTCATAATGGTAGCCATTGGCATAAGTTTTTCCAAGCATACACTGCCGTGATAAAGCGTACAAAGATTCTCTCTGGTAGAGCAAATTTACTTCCCTAAACGAAATAAGTTTGCTTCGTACATATACCGGCAAAAATTGCATTTAAGCGCAGAATTACCTATACCAAATTAGTTTAAACTGTGTCTATCTTTTACTTATTCTACTGATTGATTTAAAATAATTGTCCGAAAATGTACGGAAACTTTCAACCGACACTGTATTCGTATTTCTTTGTTGCATCCCAACGAATACGGTAACCGATATGAAATCATTTTTTAACTTTGTTTTGTAGTGTGATACTTTTTCTTTGTCACATTTTGTTACGGTGACCAGTTGGCGACCAAAAACTGTCTATGAAAATACGTCGTAAGAGTTAGATTACCGAAAAATTACGTTGGAACTCGTAACATTATTTTGACTTCATTGTCACCATCATAATACGACTTGTTTCGTCGTCATGTATTTCATGCGACCATTATGCAGCATCTGTTTTATTTTATTTTTTTTATAAACAAGTTACAGTACATTTTTTTTATAAACAGTTACAGTACAGTTGTAACCTGTAAATTATTTGCTGTTGAATATAGAGTTTACATTCCATCAAATGAGATGGAAATTGACTGTGTTGTCACTGAAACAAGTCTGAGAGCCGATGATTTATTTAAAAATGCAGTTTGGTCGTTTCAAAAACTCCATGCTGGAGTTAAGATACTCGAGGGCAAGCAATTGTACTCAGCATCTATTGTCGATGGAATTAAGTCTTATGGTCACTCAGATTCGTTTCGAGTAACATTTGCCGGATCTGCGCTGCCTAGCCATGTCTAAATCAATAAAATTCGTCTTCCTGTTCGGCTTTTCGTTCCGCATTTTATGAATTGCACGAACTGTAAAAAATTCGGGCGTACAGCTACTTATTTTAGTAATAAGTCTAAATGTATCAAATGTCAAGGGCTACATAAAGATAATCTTTGCGATAAAGATATTTAAAAATGTGTTTATTGTGGGCTCATGATCTTTCGGAATGCGCTGCATTCAAGTTGCGTAAAGACAAAATTGAGCTTTCTTTAAAAGCACGGTCCAAGCGTACATATGCAGAAATGCTTAAAACAATTTTTGATGTTCCCCCACTCGGAACAGAAAACGGTTTTTTAAATCTGGCTATGATGAAAATAGTGAAGTCACTCCTCAAGGTTCTGCTAAGAGGAGGAATTCCCCTCCCAAATTACCAAAAAAGACACCTAATATGACACCATGAAAAAAGATCCCCGTGTTAAATCTAAAAAGCCAAATTTAAAACCAAAAACTGCGCCTCCTGGTTCGTCAAATTCAAAAACCAATCCAGGTACTAGGACAAGAAAAGACAATAATCCAGTGGGCTCCCTTTCACATTCACCAACAGGATTACTGAAGTTTTCAGAAATTGTAGAATGGATTTTCGCAGCATACAATATTTCTGAACCTCTAAAGACCATCATAATGGCATTCCTTTCAATAGCTAGAACTTTTTTGAAACAGTTATCAGCTCAATTAAAAGTTCTCTCAGGTTTTGTATCATTTGATGGATAATTTATCATCCGCCGCAAATGATTCAACCACTGTCCTGCAGTGGAATTGTCGAAGCATCATGTCAAAACTTGATTCATTTAAAGTTTTGTTGCATAGTCAAAAATGTGATTTGCTTTGCTTTGTATTGAAACATGGCTTACATCAAACACAGCCTTAAATTTTAATGACTTTAATATTATACGTCTCGATAGAGACTCTCCGTATGGCGGAGTGCTTTTAGGAATTAAGAAATGTTATTTCTTTTATAGATTAAACATTCCTTCGACTTCTAGTATAGAATTTGTTGCTTGTCAAATATACATAAAAGGAAAGGACATTTGCATTGCTTCGGTATATATTCCTCCAAGAGCTCAAGTTGGACAACGACAGCTTAATGAAATGGTCGAAGCCTTTCCTGCTCCACAATTGATTCTGCGAGATTTCAAATCGCATGGAATTATGTGGGGTTCCATTTACAATGATAACAGATCGTCCTTAACATATAATATTTGTGACAATTTCAACATGACAGTTTTTAATATGGGTAGCATGACACGGATCCCAAGACCTCCTGCACGTCTAAGTGCATTAGATTTATCTATTTGCTCGACTAGATTGCACCTGCAAAGTATCTCCTGATTTACACGGTAGCGATCATTTACCAATCATCATCTCAATTAGCAGTAACAAAGGCTTTACTAATTCAGTTAATATTCCATATGATTTGACAAAAAATATTGACTGGATTAAATACCAAAGTAGTATCTCAAGTACCTTAAACTCAATGGAAAAGCTCCCCCTCCCCACATGAAGAATAAGATTTCCTCGTTTGTTCGATTCTGGAGGCCACAAAACAAGCCCAAACCAAACGATTTCTTGGTCAGTCTAAAAGAAGGCCTCCAAATGCTTGGTGGGACAAAAAGTGCTCAGATGCTTAACACGCGAAACAAAATGCTTTCAAGATGTTCTTATAACGAGGATGAGAAACTCCTCAGAATTTTGAAATATTCTTGACTTTAGAAACCAAGTACAAGAGCATACTTCGGGCTAAGAAATGTAGCTATTGGAGACATTTTGTCGAAGATTTGTCAAGAGAACCCTCAATGTGCACTCTTTGGAATACGGCCAGACGAATGAGGAATCGTAACGTAGGAAATGAGAGTGAGGAATACTCGAACCGATGGATATTTGATTTTGCGAGGAAAGTTTGTCCTGATTCTGTTCCTACGCATAGCAGTATTAGGGAGTCTTCTCCAAATAATGGTTCCATTGATAGCCCCTGCTAAATAATGGTTCCATTGATAGCCCCTGCTAAATAATGGTTCCATTGATGGAAATTTCCATAGCACTCATGTCTTGTAACAATAACGCTCCTGGGTTGGACAGAATTAAATTCAACTTGGTGAAGAATTTGTCCGACCTTGCAAAAAGACGATTGTTTGAATTGTTCAACAAGTTTCTTGAGCAAAATATTGTTCCAGCTGACTGGAGGCAAGTGAAAGTTATCGCCATTCAAATGCCGGGGAAACCAGCTTCCAATCCCAACTCATATAGACCCATTGCAATGTTGTCCTGCATCAAAAAATTGGTCGAAAAAAATATTCTTCGACACTTGGGTCGAGACGAACGGTTTGTTGTCAGATACTTAGTTTGGCTTCCGTAGAAATAAAGGGATGAATGATTGCCTTGCATTACTTTCGCCTGACATGCAAATTGCCTTCGCTCAAAAACAACAAATGGCGTCTGATTTTTAGACATTAAAGGAGCATTTGATTCAGTTTCCATTGATGTTCTTTCAGACAAGCTCCATCAACATGGATTTCCAGCGATTATAAATAATTATTTGCACAACCAAATGCATGTTCAGATAAATGCATGTATTTTTCACATGGCGATTTGGCAACATTCAGAATTAGCTACATGGGTCTCTTGCAAGGCTCATGTTTAAAGTACTACACGGAGAACCCTTCGATCATAAAATTGCGATATCGCAGTTTTTGATTTTTTCGATAATTGATTTAAATAATTTCTTTTTGATTCAACCAATATGGTTTTTGATTTGCATATATTCAAGTAGTTGAAAAATATGTTGTTTTGAATGCTGTCAAATGCCGGAGACAGTTGAAAGCAAAACAATAATCGTAATGCAAAATCAATAACTTTTTTAGTTGAAATCTGTTCGCGTCGCTTCAAAATGTCAATGAAAACAACATCGATGGTTAAAGCGTTTGGTAAAATTGTGTTCATTCGATTTGAGAAATTTATGATAACAAGTGTTTATCTAACAGCGGTGTTGTGATAAAATTAACCTTGTTTAAGATGAAAAAGATTTGGTGACAAATTAGAAAATGATCATCTTGTAATGTTTCAGGTATGCGCAAAAATTTTATGCTACAAATTCGATCATTGATTTACTTCTAGCACACTGTTTTACTTCCAGCTGTTTGATACCGATGATGATGTTCATGCATTAGCAATAAAACGCATTTTGACATGAATTTAATTTATAAAAGTAACAGGAGCGAAGGGTTTCAAACACACAGAACGCGCTGCGATTGAAAGGCGCGTTTGAATTGCCGTCGCAAAATTACAACTCCCAGCGGTTAATGCACCCAAGCTCATAAATATTGACTAAAATTATCAGTGCATAACTTTAGTTCAACCGTTTGAAGGCATCATCTTTCAATACTCATTTTAGGCAAATATAATAAAAATATCTAAAACAAATAAAACCGATTTATTTTTCAACTAACAGAATTTTGTTTCCATAACAACACCAGTTATTTCAACTAAAATATTTGTTGAAATTGAAAGGTATGTGTCCTCACTAATTGACAACATTTTTTTTTCAAACAGTTAAATTAGTTGTTTCAACCATCGTTTCTGCTAATCGAAAAACAAAAATGACAGTTTAGTTAAAATAACAATCGATTAGTTGTACCAAATTTTAACCAATCGAATTCAGAAAATCAACTAATATTCTGGTTGAAATGGGATCGCGGGTGGTTCTGTGTATGTACTATGGATGCCACGGCGAAGAAAAACTTATGTATATTGCCTATGAAATAAACGTATTTATGGAAGAAAAGTATTTTCATTCAAGCACAATGAAAAAAGTTCCAACACCATACTTTTGGAAAGCTATTACACTTCAATGTGAAGGAGGAGCTTGGAAATTTGAGTCATTCATTTCGTTCAAGAATTCCATACAAAAAAGCGCGATAGCCTTCATTTTTCGATCGAAAAGGACGACATTAACGACGCGGTTTGGTAAAAAGTGAACACACATGGTTGAGAGATACAAGTAGTGTTGATTTCTCGGTAATCAATTTAGGTAAATTTTTAAGCGAAAACCGCAGCCTCACATTCTAAGAGCCGCTGGATCTATATTAGAATATTTTTGAAATCAATCCTCTATATTAGAATATTTTTGAAATCAATTTCAAAGATTTCGTACCTATGTTTAGTTGTCTCTTATAATGGCTATGAAAATTCAATGCTCTTCAATAGTAACCACTTCATGTCACTTATATTTTCAAAAATATCACTAGAAGATTTCGTAATTTTTTTTTAAACTTGAATAACATTAGAAACTTTCATTGGGTATAAACTAACATAACCTCTTCAATTTGTAAACATATATGTCAAGTTAATAGGAATTTTTCTTCGCACTAAATGATGGTTGGAATTTTTATACATTCTTTACACTATAGTTCCAGAATCGGAAGTTGAACCCGGATGAAATTAACAGGATGAACCTATGAGACTATATGACTTTTCATTTGAGCCTAAGTTTGTGAAAAACAATCAAATCATCGATCGTTTAGCCTACAACTAAATCCGTTTTGCGTCAATTCGTCATTTTGCATGACAGTTTGGAAGTTTGGACACTTATTGCCATATAATATCGCAACCATAAGTCGGATCTAGATGAAATTGCATAGTTTTGAGACAATGAGAATCATGATTTGTGAAAATCGGAAACCCTTGCTGAAAATCGAAGTGAGTTCCGTTCTTGGAATTTTTCATAGATATTACCACTACTCTCGGAACCGGAAATCGGGCACTAGTAGTCCCAAAGTAGTTTTATATATCCATTAACCAACAAGATCTGCTAACAAGATAAATTTACCAGTAAGTTGTATGACAGTTTGCACCATAAAATGTGAAAAAATACTCATGGAATCGAAAATTTTCACTTATCGTGCTCTAATACCGGAACCGGAGGTCGGATCAGGATGAACTTTTCGGAGACTCTTTAAGGAACTTTTAATTGCATCTTAGGCTGTGAAAATCGGTTAAGAAATTTCTGAACAAAATGCGTGCGAAATTTCCGAAAAGATTGAGTTCTTATAGATTTGCACATACAGTGGGGTCTCGTACAACGCAGATTTGGTTTTGCCGGTATTCGTTGTTGCCGGATTCGTTATTGCCGGCAAACCGCGATATTCGAGACCCAGAGCATATGGAAATAAGACTGATTTAAACTGTTTTCGTGGAAGGCGCTAGTAAGCTACCAGAGTATTAACATGAATAAGCTATCGATATCTGAAATCTGTGGAACTTGAGAGAGTGAAACTCGAACTTTATATTAATGTTTTTATTATTTTTAGTGCTAGAGATAACAATAAGTGCATAAAACACGATATATATGGTATTTTTTGTTTATTTTATTTTAAAGCGACCGCCAATTCATCAACATTTCTTGAAAATTCTTATAAACTGAGTATGGTATAGAAAAGTAATGTCTTCGGAGAGTTTGTAGTGTTTGTGTAGATCAAAAGTGATATTTATATTAAAATTAGTTGAGAACTGTCTCACCACAACCGCATAAAAAATATATTGCATTTAATGCCATAAAGTTAGATTACGCGTAACGATTTTGATTATTTGGAAAGGTGGTGGTCCGGAACCAGTTTCTGTGCAAAACATGAAGTATGCGAAAAACATAAATGTATTTGAAAGTAATCACACGACCAGGTGGAGTTTGTGTATCTATCAGAATACTCGTTGCGTTTCACTGCATGATGGAGGGTGTTTTAGTATAAAATTTGTCCTCTCCGCATAGCATATGCACTATTGCTTAATACAACATAGATTACGAAATTTTAAAACAAATCAATATTCCTAATATTACTGTACTATTTATGTAGGCATGAAAAGAATTCAATATAACAGCAATATTTCACAGATATGCGTAATTGTTTGTAGGTGTGGTTTTCAACATCAGATCCGAATTTTTTCGACCGTGCTTTTGGTGAGCACTATTGAAGTTGCTTTAGCCTCGCAAAACAATCCGTGTAAAGCCTAGCGAATTTTTAAAAGTTTCAAGCACGTGAGCACCAAGCTTAACAAGATTTCACTTTGCGTCGAGCAAGCAAGGGCCCTGTCAAAATTGAGTAGTAGTCCTGAAAACAAAAAAAAAGCTGCTATGGTAGAATGCATTTGAACGCATTCAGGAATCCGGTTTCGTACAAAGCTGCTGTTCCCAACTTGTATCAGACCACACCAGCTACCAAAATGTATACATCGGGAGCGAGTACCCGAGTACATTCCACTTAAACAACGTTTTTATTTTTAGTGAAAATTGCATCCGTAAGCGTAATGCATTGACTGTGGCAATGGAGACTATGTGGCGGCCGCGTTTTCTGTTATACGCAGGCAACATACTGGATATGCGTGCACAACACCATCCCAAATTTTCCTATCCATTTCGATTAAAATTCTCGCATTTTCATTGTGTTGCAGTATTTCAACACCTTCATCCAAGCAACGGCATCTCACTACTCGGTTTGGTGGGTTGGAAAATGGGCATACGTAACAAGTAATTTGCTCCCAAAATGTTTCAGATTTTGGAGCACACATGGGACTTCCTATCGGGATACTCTGAACGGTATACAGCGATTTTAGTTGAATTTTCTCATACCTGTTTAATTAAAAGAAATATTTTTGCACAACTTGTTTGTCATTGAGGAAAACAATAAAATTTATCTTTCTGTCTTGTTATCAGTAACACAATTATTGCAAACTAAAGGACTCATTGACGTTTGTCGGAAAATAAACCCGAATCTGAGCAAGGAAAATTTACTAAAACTAAAAAAGTTACTAAATGAGTTAATTATACCCGGTACACTAAATTAAAAGAAAGAAACTTTCGTTTAAGCAGAGCCAATGACTCAAATTCCATTGAAGCGAATAATTTGGCTCTTAGTTTCGGTCTGGAGACCCTAAATCAAGCGAAACAAGTAACTGTAGTATACACAACAACAAACAAGATGTAATTATATTGCTAATCCGGTCAATAGCACAAAAATGTAATCAACGACAAAATCAATTACGTACATTCTAGCGCGAAGGAAAGCTTTGAGCAAACCCACCATTCATTTCCGAGTAATCCACTAACTATTGAAAGGAATCGGAGAACTCCAGCATTTTAGCAGTGAAATCACGCAACCCGACTGAATAGTTGTTGGTGCAGTGTCTCCTCTCTAATCGAGAGCTCATCTCAGTCACACTGGACTCTTCCAACAGAGTAGGGATGTACCGGATGTTGAAAAAGGAAAACTTTACTGTATGTACCCTGTTTCAGGAGCATTATTATGTCAGTACAGGAGGATCACAAAGTCTTGCATTTTTTTAAGGTTTTGTTGTTAGGTAGTAAACTTTTTTTTAAGGAATAGCTCTGATGAGAGAGTCTGTTTTGGAACCTACTTCGTAGAATATATTTTGGGATCATTCTGCTTCATTTATATTGGCACGTACTTTTCATATATCGTTTAATGAAAAAATACCACAAAATCTCCAATTGGAAATATGATGTGAAGATATCCGTTCATTCAAAGTTTTTTTCTGAATTAATTACAGTATTGATATTTTTTGTTCGGCTTTGACGAGTTGATACAAAACACGAATGATTGAAATCGTTCTAAAAACCGAGTTGATGGTTTTTAAACTGGCCATATAGATTATTAAAGCTATACGAAGAGAAAACCTAAGAAGGTAGAAGCTTTTAACAACTGATTTCATTTCAATCAATATTTATGTGTTATGCATCTATAATCATCATAACAAATTGCACAATTTCTTGAACACCAAAGTCACTGTAAAAATATTATCGATTCATTTTTAATCTTAGCAAATTAACACCAGTTCAAGTTGACGGTTCAATGTGCATGACGCTGTGCTGACACAGGTTAGAGCTAGACGGATTCTTAGTGTCAGTAGCACTTTACTTGGGATGATGAATTTTTCATTTTTAGCTCTTACTATTTTTTAGTGTTATTTAATTATTTTTTATTATTGGTTAAAAACTCACAAAACAAACCATCGATGCAGTTCGATTAATAGGAGCGGGTCATTTCGCCAAAAGTCGTTTCGCAGAATGACCGTGGGTGTCATTTCGCCGGAAATTTTATTTTTGAGTTTTCAGTCATATAAGATAAGATAGGTCTTTTGATAAAGATCAATACTAGTAATCGAAACGACGAGTAAAACAATTGTTCTAATTTAATTGACCGCTAGAGTCGAATACATCACAATATTAAAATAAATTTAAAACATTTATTTTAGTCTGGCTCTCCATAAAAAATTGGGCTGGTTTTATGCCGCCTAGATAATTGATGTGGCGCAGTTCAATTATTCAATTCAATTCGCAGAAACCAAGATAGTTTAGTGGCACAAAGATGCTTAGGCGACACCGGCTGAGTTGGTCGTCGACCAGTCGTCGGAAGCGGTGGCCTTCAAAAATCCGTGTTTGAAAGAATTGTCTATTTTCATAATATGCAAATCTTAAAACGTGTCCATAAATACATACAATACATACAACGAAAGTGATTAAAACGATTCATAAATATATTTATAGTTTATATGAATTTTCGTACTTTTAAAATGTTTAAAACAAAAAATCAGACAAATCAAACACCCCCCCCCCCCCCCCCCCCCCTTTTCTTAATTCTTCTGTTTTTTCTTGTATTCTGGACAGATGTGGATTTCGTTTTCTACTTGCAGGCTTCTTCAGTATCAGAATCAGAATAATCAATTTTTATTTAGACACTTGAAAAGCTTACAAAGCTTAGGCGGAATACGCCTCGTATCCAGCATACGAGGGAAAATAGTAGAATGAAAGGGAAGTATTTTTTGGAGCGTTCTACTAACAAGCTCTACCAAAGAAACTACACACTTAGAAAAAGTTATATCTTTATAGATGCACATAAAAGGAGCGTCGCGATTCACTTACATCAACAATACAAAGCATGTAAAAATAAGTCATCAACGAAGAAATTACGGCATTCTTGAATTTACGTCTAGCAAACAGTATGTGTACTGATCGCAACGACAAAACTCCCTTGACCAACTTTATTGGTATGAAACATAAATAAACCACCTGGCATTGAAGAATCACCCATCCATCCATACCCGACCGTATCCGTCAAAAGCAGATGCCACTAATATCGAAAACTGAAGCTTAATTTCAAATGAAACTATTTAATCTTCTAATAGTCTCCTGCACCCCCGTAGCCCACCGACACGGATTTTGACACACATGGTTCACACAAACTGCCACCACCAAGTAGGGTGCCAAGGAGCGCAAAGTTAGCCCTCGTCGCCCGTTCCATGATGACATGATTCGAGCAGTACGATTGCACTTCGTTCACTCACGAAACTGGTCTTGATTTGCTGATGCACCGCAGCAGGAGATGTCGATTAGACTAATTCAATAGCGAATGGGGAATTAACGTGGTGCCCCGACGATGATAGTTTCTAAGTGGTTCCCTCCGGCATAAAGTTTATCGGTACGATGTATGCGTTTATTATGTTCGACACGCATGAAGTAAACATTATGTAGACAAAGTGAATGATTGAATAGCTTAGAACTAATTTATACTCTTGTACTTACTGTATGTAAAATAAGTGAAACATATTGATTAGGATACTATAAAGATATGTGTTATAAATGAAAGTTTTGTTAATGTTTCTTGAAATAAACGAATAAGGACTGTACTCGAATAAACAATGGAACTGACAAAAATGATCACCTAAAATTTATTAAGTCGAATATTTTAAATCTCCTAGGAACCAAATCCATACATACATACATATATATATATATATATATATATATATATATATATATATATATATATATATATATATATATATATATATATATATATATATATATATATATATATATATATATATATATATATATATATATATATATATATATATGTAGATATATATATATATATATATATATATATATATATATATATATATATATATATATATATATATTTATATATATATATATATATATATATATATATATATATATATATATATATATATATATATATATATATATATATATAAATGGTATCATATATAATACTGTGTTATGCTTCAAAATAGTTTTCTTCGATTTTTGAAAGATCAACCGGAAGGAAATGGTTTAGTTCCCGTTTACCAATAATGACTACCGATTGAAGTAATTTTTTGGCCGATTTAGATTTTTACCATGTTCTCTGTTTCGCCCCTTAAAGTGAATCAGGATAGCCGAAATCAGTTTTTTTGGCCGTCTACTAATAATGATTATTGAATGGAGCAGTTTTGGGGTCAATTTAGAATTTTTTTTCGTTTTTTGTTTCCCCCCTCCAAATGATGGTATAAAAATTTTTACACACTTTACCCTATTATTTCGGAACCGGAAGTCGGTTCTAAATGAAATTCAGAAGTTTTGTCTGGGACAGTAAGACCATTTATTTGAATCAAAGTTTGTTAAAATCGGTCACGCAATCTCTGAGAAAAGCGAGTAAGTAATTTTAAATTGGATTTTTTACACTAATCACCTTAGAATTCCGAAACCGAAAATTGGATACAGATGAAATTTATAAATTTTGTTATCAAATCATGAGACCATTCATTTGAATCTTAGTTTGTGAAAATCGATCACGTCATCTCGGAGAAAAATTAGTACACGTTTTACCTCATAACTCCGAAACCGGAAGTCAGATCCAAACAAAATTCTCGAATTTTGTATTGTACCATAAGAGCTTTCAGCTAAATCTAAGTTTGTGGAAATCGGTTCAGCCATTTTAGTGAAAATTTGGTGCATTTATTTTCACAATTATTTGCACATTTTACCCCATAATACTGGAACCGGAAGTCGGATCCGAATAATATTCAGGATTTTTATATGAGACCACAAGACCTTCTATTTGAATCTAAGTTTGTGAATATCGATCCTGTCATCTCCGAGAAAAGTTAGTGCAAAAAAACGTTACATACACACATATACATACATACACACATACGCCTTGGTTCAAAAGTCGGTTTTCACAGTGATTGCATAACCTTTCTATATGAGAAAGGCATAACAACTAAACGAAACAAAGTTTAAATCCGCTTGGCATCTTCTGTCGTAGGTACATGAATGACTACTCTGTGTGAATTAGATTTTGTATGTCCGTGATAGTGATGCGGAATGTTGTTGAAATACAGAAAACTTTTTATCATAGATAACGAAAATCATATACCAAACATATACAGTATAATGCGAGAAAGCAGTTTAATATCCACATCAGAAATATATAAATCATGACTCCGATTCACGATCAGTAATACTGAGTATATTTAAATAGTTCGTGAATTATCAGAAACATCACTAACAGCAAAACAAACTCAGTCAAAAACGTGAATATTGCATGTAAATATTTCAAAATATCAACAGCAGAAACATTATTAGTATCATGTTTCTGCTGCTGATATTATCCTACTTTAATCTCATGGTCATGTCTTTGACATTAGTTACTCTTATGTTCTAATTTGAAAAAATGCACTTCGAGATTCACCAGGGAATGGGTGGCAAGTGGAACGAAAATTTCAAATCCTAACGGGATGCGGTGTTAAGGCTGATCAAGTGATACCCGAATGTTTTCATCCGAAATGCGACTAACTCCTCTGAACCCCAAGCAGGAACGAGAAGCAGCAAATCACTTCGAAAAAAAAACTTCTAAGCATTATGACAAATTGTTGACAAAAGACTGCGTGGTGCTTAAACGAAAGACGAAGCAAAAATCGAACAATTTCGTGGTCTCAACCCTCTAACGCGTATGAATTGAAAATGATGAAATTTTTTTTACATGTATTTTATCGTCATAGAGTCATAAAAACACTCATAAACGCATTTGTTTGATTTAAGTATGAACGCGGGTAAAATATACGAAGACTAGAGATTTTAACGTTGAATACAAGCCTCGATCTGGACAACAAAAAAAAATCAAAGACAAATAGATGGAGGCAGTAAGTTAATATTTTTTATCAAAAACATGCAAATGCTGGTGAATTATTTTAGCTTCGAGTTCTTCTTCTTTCAAATATTCAAATTTAATCAAATTTGCATCGAATGTGGACTTTAAGTTAAGGCTCAAAATTATTTAAAACAATTTCAAAAAGATGTTTTTTACTTTTTTTTCGTTAATATTAAAAATAGGTATAGAAATAGATTAAATTTTCCGAAACAAGACCTCTTCGCCAGCTTGGACGTTATTGAATGTTTACTTTTTGAGTTATATAATGCTTTTCGTAAACAAAGTATCTTTTGAGACCTAAATTCTGCAATCCAACAAGCCATACGTTGTTAAAATCCGTCCGTTTTTACCCTTTTATATATATATAAAAAATAGGTATAGAATACGCTCAAACTTTAGAAAATTTTTCCGAGGACCGAATGACATATACCAATCGATTCAGCTCGACGAACTGAGCAAATGTCCGTGTGTGTATGTGTGTGTGTATGTGTGTTGTCAACTAAGAGGTCGAGATCTCAGAGATGGCTGGACCGATTTTGATCAAACTGGTCGCAAATGAAAGGTCTCCCCGTCACCCAAAACGCTATTCAATGGTTTTGAGACCGGATGTTTACTTTTTGAGTTATACGTAGTTCTATGTCAAAATTTTCAGTTTTTTTAGGGATCTGTCACAATTGACCTTGAACACAAAATATATTTTCAGACTTAGATTCCGCACGGTAATAGCTATCCTACAAACCATAGATTGTTCAAATCCGTCCATTTTTAACGGAGATATCGAAATTTTTGTGTAAACGACTTTTCCCCCTATTCCAGCAGTAGGAGTTTTGAGCACTGTATGACAAATGCTTGGGAATAACGGAAAACACGATTTTTTATACTGTTACATACAATTGTTTCTAAGTATCAAAAAGACTGTGTACGGCACCCTTTTTCATGACATTTAGCCTCGGACCGATTTTAGCACGGCTCGTTTTTGGCAACATAATCGTTCGAATATGACATATATAAACCAGATGATGGCAGAATTTTTTTTAATTGTATTGTTTTAAACTACTTACAGCAATAAATGCTGGAAGAACATAACATCCATATACCATTCGAATCAGTTCGTCGAGATCAGCAAATGCGTGTGTGACAAATAATTTCACTCAATTTTCTCGGAAAATTTCTTTTCTACAAATTCAGATTCATACGAAAAGTCGTATGCTCCCAAACAAAGTTCCTGAATTATGTTTGGTTCCAACCTCTGGTTCCGGAACTATGTGAAACGAAATCAAAATTGTGTAAATCATTCTTCTCGTAGATGGCTGAACCGATCTAAGATTCAAATGAAATCTAAGAATAATCTAAGATTCAAATGAAAAGTTTCTATAAAACATCTTGCTCTTCAGTCAGATCCAACTTCCGGTTTCGGGAATACAGGGTGATTGGTATAAAAATGTCTATTCCACATAAATTAATCAGGTTTATCGGGTTAGCAGATTTGGATAGTTGATAAAAAATTAACTTTTTTCAGTTTTAGTGGTATTCAGTTGTCGATTCAGAAGGCACCTAAAAATTTAATTCGTGCTACGATTTCTCAAAGATGTCTTCACTGATTTTCAAATATTTTGAAATAAATGCAAACTATACAGCTACTCAGGTGAATTTATCTGACTTCGGCCATACCGATTTTAGAATTCCAGTTCCAGTATAAAATCGTTTCTCAAAGCTCAATCGTTTTCTCAAAAAAAGCCTAATCAAATTTCAGAAACAAAAATTCAAATTAAAATAAACTTATATACAAAATTAATTGATTTTATCCAATTATGACTTCCGGTTCTCGAATTACATGATGATGAATTTTTTAAATTCAAACCGATATACCGATTCTATAAAACATCTTGCTCTTCAGTCAGATCCAACTTCCGGTTTCGGGAATACAGGGTGATTGGTATAAAAATGTCTATTCCACATAAATTAATCAGGTTTATCGGGTTAGCAGATTTGGATAGTTGATAAAAAAATTAACTTTTTTCAGTTTTAGTGGTATTCAGTTGTCGATTCAGAAGGCACCTAAAAATTTAATTCGTGCTACGATTTCTCAAAGATGTCTTCACTGATTTTCAAATATTTTGAAATAAATGCAAACTATACAGCTACTCAGGTGAATTTATCTGACTTCGGCCATACCGATTTTAGAATTCCAGTTCCAGTATAAAATCGTTTCTCAAAGCTCAATCGTTTTCTCAAAAAAAGCCTAATCAAATTTCAGAAACAAAAATTCAAATTAAAATAAACTTATATACAAAATTAATTGATTTTATCCAATTATGACTTCCGGTTCTCGAATTACATGATGATGAATTTTTTAAATTCAAACCGATATAGAAGATGACAATCCCGAAAAGCTTCAAAGTTGGACTCAAAACTGTTGTAATTTATTCGTCATATGGCCATACGAATCGGTTTGAGTTATGCTGGTTCCTGAATACCGGCTCTGGAAGTACCTTAAATTACCGTAGATTCTAAAGTGGAACTTACATATCATGGCATGTTTAATCGATTATCACACTTCTAGATTCAAATTCGATCCGATTTGCAGTTTCGACATTACAGAGTAATGAGTGATTAAAATCTCAAATTGTCGCTTAAAACGACGGTCATTAAAGTCATTAAAACACCGAAGAATATTCATGCAAAGAACACATGCGGATTGATAAAAAAAAGGTATCATCTCACTGCTAGGTGGATTAAACACGTTTTTAACGGAGATTTTATTATTTAGCGACTTTCCTCCCTATTCCAATGCACAGAGGTCCCAAATGCATCAAAACGCGATTGTCCTCTTCTCTTGATGTAATTAAAGTTGTCAGTAATCAACCTAGAAGTGAGGTTAAAGTTATAATTTATAATTCACTTCTTCGGAGAAATTGTAGATTACATTATTACATGAAAATAAACTCTTTAGAATGAATTGGTGTCGAGATATGAAGCAATGTTTATCGGAGGCCCCAAAATGTACGCTTTTCTGCCTTTTTACCTTTTTTATAAATATAAAAAATAGGTATAGAATTTGCTTGATAACTAAATATGGCTAAAAACTAAATTTATATACCTTATCGTAATACCAATGAAACGAGCCGTAGATTGCAAGAATCCGTCCACAATTCACGAAGATGTCGATATTTTGGTATTGTCAATTTTTCGTCATATTCGTCCTTCCTAAAATCAGTCTTGAGTAGAATTGGTTGACATTGCATCATATAGAATTGATATACAACAGCATATTGATCAGTCTCTAGAGTCATTTTTTAAATTACATTCTATCGTGCAAGTTGGATGAACGAGAATTGAATATTAATAATGCGTTATCGTTTATCATTTTTACACTATTTACCCATCATTGGAAAAATACTTTCGAAGGCTAACTTGTTCAAACTGGAATTGTCACATACCTGCAGTAAAAACAATCCCGCCAGTACCGAGGTAATGTATGGACTGTGTTTACAATATTGTATCAATCACATGAAAGAATATCATATTTTAATAGCTCTCATCAAGGATGTACACCGCCATGTTGCTGTTCTCTTCCATGTCATGGTAAACGCAGATATGAAAATGAATAAGTGTTTCCACACTGTTTTTTTTTCGAGTACTCAACAGAGAAGTGTACGCTGTAACTTTTGTTGCAAGTATTTAAAAGTACTTATTACGAATTTTCAAACCTGAATTTTGAATCAGAAACATTTGATTCATATATAAAAATCCATAAATGTAAAATTTAAATGTGAATAAGCAAAATTTATAATTTCAATTACTCTACCAAGTATCACATAGAAGAATTTACATTCATCTTAAACGATAACATGTTGCCTTACAATAAATAAAAGTTCAACCGCAAATCCGATTTTCATTTCCCTGGTTACCGATATTTGCGATATGTGTCGTTCTCGGCAATTACCGATCCACGTGTTGGCTATCAAACATCGAAAATGTGGAACATCTATTCCGAACCGACCATCATTCCTCATGTAGTCACCTAAGATCTACGGTTCCATCCATTCTCGCCAGCATTAAAGCGTCAGCACGCACTATGAAATCAATTTAGACGTTATCCAGAAGCCATTTTGAAAGACTTACAAGCCACAAGAAGAGGAAAAACTTTGGAACAACTTCCAGTCACGTTCGGACAATAAAAGCCATTCGAGCCAAAAGCACACTGAGATATATATACCGACTGAACCGACTTTCACACCACCTACCGGATGATGGACAATTCACCAAACCAGAGGCCTCAAGGATGAAAAGTGAGGCTAATGAATTAAAAGATCGTTCCCGTTTTTTTCGTTTTCAAAACAATCGAACCGTAAGTATTGCCACTTACCTTATTTTTATACTTTGCCCACCCGATCCAAGATAAATTATATGGCTTTCATGGCCGACCTGCTTAGTGCAATTTGTATCCGTGTTCAAGGCGATTCGATAAAATGAATTTCTAGTTTATGAATAATAGGATTCCAACGCGATGATAATCTTGATAAGTGGTGAACCTGTCTTAAGACGGAGCTTTATAAGCTCATGTGCCATAATTTGTTTATAATGTTTCCTAGTTACACTCAAATACTCATTCATTCTTTTCTCCAGTTTTCATTTAAGAGGATACACCAGAAAATATTAGAAATCAATCATAAATTTATTATCAATTAGCTGCCATGGACTGAGTATAAATCTTGTGAAACAAAAATAAAATTAATCGCCAGCTTTCCGTTGCCCAAATCCGTTGATCAATATTTATCGGAGAGCTAACGAATGGAAAATGTTGCGCCAACAAACAATCGCCAGTCAGGCCATAATCTCCTGCCAGCTGTCTTTGAATTAAGTTCCCAAAAGCAAGGAAACCATATCAAACCATTGCCGTGTTGCTGTCGATGTCGCCGTTGCTGCCACCGCCGACTACATCCACCTGCCACCACCAACATCTCGCCGTAATGAGGATAAAATGATGCCTTATATATTTATGGCATCATGCCGCGGGTGCTCCCATGCGGTGACAAGAGTTTTCCGGCTTATGTTTTACGTCTCACTTCACGTTTTATTTCATATCGATTGACTCGGTGCTGTTGTGGTGTTTTGTCCACCTATCGCTACTAACGCCGATAGAATCATCATCATTGTATCGGCTTCTCGTTTTATAAACATACTCGTATTTCGTTCCAGCAGAAACCCATGAAACTGCATTGTAATACGCCATTAATTTTTTGCCGTGGCTTGGGGATTATAGGAGAACAGTCAAATAATGGATTTTGTCATAATAGCGACTGATTTTTTTATTGTGAAAATTTCTCCCCAGATTCTCGAAGCCAAGGTAATATCGCTAAATGCTTTCGAGTAGTTATATCATGCCATCGCGTGAGTTGGGCCAACAAAGCGACGTCGACGAGATAGAGTAATTCAGTTTTATTAGTTCTCTATTAATGGCAACAGATTAGAGTTTTTTAGCTCCGCATATTGTCAATCTGTTTACATATGTCATAATTAGGTGTTTGAAAAGTCAGAAGGTGCCGATGAGATTGATGTAAAAGTTGTTTTAACAATTCAGAGTTTGGCTGACGTATGTGTAAAAATAGTGTGAAAGTTTAAATACCCAGAGAAATTAAGACATTGCTATACGAATGCTGCCTATGTGAAACTTTCGAATACAGTTAAACGACATCGAAACGGAGAGCCGATCGTGTCGTCAGAAGGGTTGTTTCCTTGAAAACCAATGCACTTTTTTTCTCTTTATAATTTTTTTATACGAACAGACAATTTGTCACTCCATGCTCATTAAGACAGCTTGCAAACAATCTCATAGTTTCTGTTCCTGGATCCAGAGTCATAGATTTGATTGATTGGCCGCATTTAATTTGGCGTACGAGTGAATCGAATTTTCGTGATGCGCGAGCCAAACCATAAGGCCTTGCTCCTCTTGATTTGAGGACATTTTACAAATTTAACAATCATACAGTTGGTATGATGCCATACATATGCTTATAAAATTAAATTGAGTTCTGATCTACAATTCTGAAGCATGTCAAATATGACCTATAAAAATTCATCGTGAAAAACTCCAGCAATTGAAATGCATGCTGTAAGAATGACACCAGTGGATCATTTAACAGTTAAACGTTTTTCTGCGGTTCCATTTATGTTCCATTTATGAAACGTAGAAACGTTGAAAAATAGACTACAAATAGATTCAAGTACCGCACGAAAAATACTATTCTGTATTACACAACACTTTTCTTTGACTGAACTTTGAGATGAATACTAATCTACAATCCTAAATCAGGTCAAACATGATACATCAAAAATGGTACATATCACGTATAAAACTCCAGAAATCCAAGTATATGCAGTAGAAATGACAGCACTAGATCGTTCAACCCGACTACAGAAAAGATTTAGGGTAAAACAGTACAACATGATTTGTGCGGTCATTGAATCTATTTGTAATCTACTAAGGTTTCTTACGTTATGTAAATCAATTTTGATCAACCGCAATCTTCATCCTTTCGGAATACGGAAGAAAGCTTAGGTGAAGGTATGGATACAGGAAACGGTCTAGTGCAGTTATTTCTACAAAATGTACTCGCATCGCTGAAGCTTTTTACGTAACATAGACTAACTGTGATAGGTCGTATATGACCTGTTTCAGGATAATAGATCAAGATTCATCTTAAAACTAAGTTAAATGTTAAAATTGGGTAAAAAGGTATAACACGATGTGTGCGGTCATTGAAACTGTCTGTCATCTACGTTTTAGGGTTTGTAAGTAATATAAATCGATCTTAGTCAACTGCAATTAGCATTCTTCCAGAAATACATTTAGTCTTCTACAGGTACCTTCAGTCTTCTACAGGTACCTCGCTTCTAGGTTGTGTAGTCAAACTAGAACACAATCTAATACAAAAAGGTGTCAAACTAGAACACAATCAAGTACTTAGGGTAAAATGAACATGATAACGTTTTATGTGGTCATTCTTAATACGTGAAATCGACTTTTCAAACCATTTAACTCCAAAAAAACTGTTTTATTACACCTAGTGGTGTGATAGTGTCTTTCTCATGTAACCTGTGAATATTACTATAGCATTTTTGTAAAACTTCCCATTTAATCTTGAATAAAAACAAGAAAGTTTGGTCGGTCATAAACTATCATATCCAACAAATTGAAACAGTTTTGAATAACTAAATTTAGAACAATTTCTCCCCATTTCTTCATCGCTGGTCAAAGTGATGGCTTGAAATTTTGAACACACTTCGCCCTATAGTTCAGAAACTGAAAGTAGGATCCGATTAAAATTCAACAGCAGTATATAGCGCTAAGAATTTGAACTTCCATTCGGTCATCATTGTAAAAATGAAATGAGCTCCGTTTTGAAATTTTCGAACTGGCGCTTCCGAAGCCGGAAATTGTGGTTATTTGGCCAGCAACTGACAAAACTTATCAAATAGGAACAACATTGAAACGAATTTAGAATAAATTTTCTATTTCCGGTACCACCGGAACCGAGAACTCATAAATCAATTTTCATGGCCAATAACTAACAAGAAAAGTATAATATAAGCTTCAGAGGATTTTTGTTTCTTTTTTGCCTTTCTCATATAGAAAGGTTATGCAATCACTTAAAAAACCGAAAAAACTTGGAGGGCCAAGTGTCATCTACCATTCGACTCAGTTCATCGAGCTGAGCAATGTCTGTGTGTATATGTATGTGTGTGTATGTGTCAAATAATCTCACTAGGTTTTCTCGGAGATGGCTGAACCGATTTTGACAAACTTAGATTCAAATGAAAGGGCTCACGGTACCACATAGAATTCCTGCATTTCATTCGGATCCGACTTCCGGTTCCGGAGTTATAGGGTAAAGTTTGTTCAATATTGTACATCATCACTTAAAACAGCGAAACAAAAACCGTAAAAAATGTCTAAACTGGACTCAAACCCGTTATTCCCAATTTTAGGGTCAAACGAAAGGTCTTATGGTCCTACCGAGGATAGAGTTGGCATCACTGGGAGTGCGATGCGATGTCCTGGTGCTGCTCTCAAAAAAGTATAATTTCAATGTGTTATTTGATACGTATAGTTAAAAATTAGGTTGAAATAGTTATTTTGAGTGATAGTGCAGGTGTAGCAAGTGTGTGTTTAGTAGTAAGAGTGCTATTTAATGAATAATATTGATCCGCGAAACTAAAGATGCTCAAGTGGCGGATACTGTGAATTTGCCGCCCCAAAATTCAACGAACCTGTTAACCGATCGAAGCGCCGTCTGCATGTCGTTGTCGGTGTTGTCGGATTTCTATGGAATGTGTGAAAGTTTACAAGTCGATCGTGTCATTCAGACTGAAGGTCTAGGCTTGGTCTTTATTTTATTGGTTGGTTTTTATTTTATTCTTTCAGTGGTCGTGTTTCATCTCGCGTTGCTGACAGCAGAGCAAGCAGGAGAAAAGGGATACTAGTGAGATCGTTCCTTGGAGATATTTTATATTTTTCTTATTAATTATATTTCTCCTGAGTATCGAAAATCAGGTTTTGTTGAGATCATATTGTTTACCAAAACATATCCAAATCTCTTTCCCTCCCTAAAGACTGTTCCAGCAAGTATGGACGTACTTTGATTTCGCTGTAAATAATTCACAAGAGTTAGATATTCAAATTTTATTCGATATACTGATAATGTTAGACTACAACAACAGAATATTATTCTCAACATTTGCTACCTTGCCATTGTAGACTAGCTGGCGCACCTTCTTGCGAACGTTCCTCATTAAATTCCGTATAGACTTCTTGGCGACAAGTTTTGACACTTTTTCCAATCTTTTTCGAACTGTTGAAGTGTTTCGGCTGCCGAGACATGTTTTCTAAGATGTGCCTTCGTTAATGCCCAACATTCCTCAATTGGTCGAAGTTCTGGTCAATTTGGTGGATTCATGTCTTTTGGGACGAAAGTGACATTTTTCGTAGTATACCATTCTACCGTTGATTTCGAGTAGTGGCAAGAAGCAAGATCTGGCCAGAAGACAACAGGATCCTTCTGGCTTCGATCATGGGTAGAAGTCAAACATTCCATGATGTATATTTCGCTGTTCATTGAAGCAGTGGTGATGAAGAGTTTCGAAATCTTACCGCAGTTACAAATTGCTTGCCAGACCACAGCTTTCTTACCAAATTTTTAGACTTCAATCGATGTCTCGGACTGGTTTAACACTTACCCTTCTCGCACCGTATAATATTGTGGTCCCGACAAGGATTTGTAGTCGAGTTTCACGTAGGTTTCGTCATCCATGATTATGCAGTTCAAATTTCCAGCAAGAATCGTATTGTACAGCGTTCGAACCTTCGGCCTGATCGATGCTTCTTGTTTCGGACTACGTTTTGGTTGTTTCTGCTTCTTATAGGTTCGAAGATTCAAACGTTCTCTAGCACGAAGAACATTTGACTTCGAAGTGCCCACTTTTTTGGCCACATCCCGAACTGAAACCTTTCGACCCGTTTTCGGTTTATCCTCAAAGGTGTTATCCTCGCCGAACTTCCTGATTGCATTTTGCACGGATTTTTCATTTAATCCTTCCATTTTTACTATCTTTCTCAGTGAGAGTCCGCGTTCTGTGCAAAATTTGTACACAATTTTTCGACGTTGTTCTGCTAAAAGTTCACGCATTTCGAAACAAACTAATGAAAACGAATAAACAACTGCACAAGTGGTTGGAGAAGAATGGAAATAACAGGACGCAGCCATAAAAATTGACAGATTATGAACCATTGCGAAATGGTAGCGGTTTTTGGTTGAGTCCATACTTTCTGGGACAGTCTTTACTAACAAATCTACTATTCCTTTATGCATCAATTGCAACTACGGGCGATCTACTTCAGCTCAGCTCAGCTCAAACGAAAGGTCTTATGGTCCTACCAAAAATTACTATATATTTTCGGATACAACAAAAATTTTAATCGTCGTTTAGAGTACGATGCAAAATCGTAAAAACCTTCAAAATTTGAATACAAACTAGTAAAGTTTGTACGTCATGTTAGTTGGTGGTCGTACGAACCAACTTCGATTATACCGGCTCTCGGGTTCCGGTGCTGGAAGTACATATAATAGTGAACCCACTTCATTTTCTAATGGATGGCCTAACCGATCAGATAACTGTTTTATTCTCTATGTTATACTAGTTAATACACAAACAATCCCATTGTATCTTTCAAATATCAAAATCGAAGAGAAACATTTTGAAAAGAATTCCACAGTATTATTATGAGAAATGCATCATTACACCACTAATTTTAAAACAGGTTTTATCTTGTTATTTAAAGCAACACACTCTTGAAATGAATATACCTCTACTCATCACCATGTAGTTTTGTAGTAATATCCAAATAAAATTCATTATTACAAGTATGTGAGATCTTTCATTTGAATCTAAGTTTGTAAAAATCGATTCAGCCATCTAAGAAAATTGAATGCACATTTTGTTGCCATTTTTCGCACATATCACACTGTAATTCTGAAATCGGGAGTCTATTATGAATCTAAATTTGTGAAAATCTTTCGAATATCTAATGAACAATCAGTGTCTGCAGCGAAACTTTTGCGATCAAGATCAGATCGTCTACAAACAAAACTGACATAAATTTTATTAAAACAATATAATAAGTACTGCTGCCCTGGTTAACGGTTCAATGCATTGGGTGCTGGTCTTCCAAGCCAGTTGTCGTATGTGCGAGTCCCGACCTGGAAGGATTCTTAGTGTTAATAGGATCGTAGTACTAGCCATGCAATGATTCTGTACGCTAAGAATCGGCTGCGAAGTCATATCGGCATGCATAATCATGAAAATCGAAAAATCAATAACAAACTGGTACTGTTTCGCCCTATATTTTCTACTAGTCTCCTCAAGAAATATTAAATGTCTTTGACTCGAATTCAGTATAATTTAATTAAAAAAAGAAACCAAATACCAAATAACTGCCGGCTGATATTATGAAATATTTGCATTAGAAACAGGGAGCTTATATCGTGACGAAATTTGGCATCAAACAAAAACCAGTTCACTACATAATAGTGTAAAAATTCAGCGTGCGACATCCACAATCTGTGTAGTATATGACATGAAAAACAAAAATAAACTCTAATGAAGCGAAGCGAACCTCGTTTGCTGCTAACCCAGAATTAACGACAAACTTCCTTCACGAGCAACAATCAATGCTCGTGGAAGGGAGCTCGAGACACATGTTTGGCGATTGTCAGAATCGCTAGAAGTGCCACGCATGAAAATCGGTTGTTCGTGACCTTATTGGTAACAGCTCCTTTTCCATTTCATCCTTGGCTCAGTGATAAGGTTGATTATAAAATCTCACAGAATGTGTGTGTGTGGTAGATACGTGAGGGTTACAAAGAGGATGCAAACATTGGTAAGCATAACAAGGATTTTGAATACATTTCGGAAATGGTGACAGCGGAGCAATCCAATATAATCCTATCGAAGGAATGTGAACTCGTTGAAGTTACTTACTGCTAACGATATTGAAGGTAGAGGAATGAAATATCAAGCAATTTGAATATTTTTAGTCAACATTCACATTACGTGTTCACTTGAGACGAGCTACTATTACATTTTTTTTTGTAAAACATGGTTGCCTGCCTGTGCTGGGTTTTGGAAAACGGCAAAGCAAATATTTGTCCTTGAAAGAAATGTCAGTTCAATACACCATTTGAATTTTAATACTCTATTATTTAAAACGTGCACCGTACAAGTAACGGATTAGACTAACAGACCCGCAAAATTTTTACAGCCAGTGTGAAATGAAGAATTGGAAGCATTTATCTTGATCTCACAGGTTATGAGTTTTCGACGTAGATTATTCTACCTTCAGCACTGAGCTTTTTGATCCCGGTTTGTATCTGCTAACTTGTGCCCAGAAGGGACTGAGTGGATGCGATATTCGAACCTACCATTGGCTCAGTTCATTCCTGTCGCTGTGAAGCGTAAAATTACTGCTTCGCCGTGCTCGGAGGGTTGGGTCGGCTAGGTTGTATTTCTTGCTTTATACAACCTGACGAGTCTGTACGCCAACCTGGATCCCCATTGTTTGATATGTGAGAAAAGCAGCCGAATTGAACATTAAACGTTGCAGATAAAGGTAGAAGGATATGTCGAGAGCGTAGGAGTGAGAAAAATTCAACAATATCAGATAATTTAAAAATACTACGAGCTATGAGATTCGCAAGGTTACCCCATGGAACCGGGGATGCTGACTACCAAAAGAAGAAAATGTTGAACGACTGAGAACAACATTCGAGACGAGTTGTAGATATGTGATCTTATTTTTAACATAATTTATTTTCATTCCGTACGACCTGAATTGATAAACGTATATATATATATATATATATATATATATATATATATATATATATATATATATATATATATATATATATATATATATATATATATATATATATATATATATATATATATATATATATATATATATATATATATATATATATATATATATATATATATATATATATATATATATATATATATATATATATATATATATATATATATATATATATATATATATATATATATATATATATATATATATATATAAAACCGATACACAGAAGAAGGATGTAAATAACATTCCGAAATACGTATCTGTATCACAACGTTTGATACACTTTTGTGAAAATAGCGACTTTGAGAGAGTGTAATGACTTGACATAGTAGAATTAAACGGTACAACAGTACTATTAGTGACAAGTGGTTCGACGTAAATAGAATTATGGTGGAACCAATTGACACGCAAGAGCTGATCGAGCAAGTCAAGCGACTGACCAAAAACCAAGCTCAACTAATCCAAACGATAAATTCATTGAAGAGCAAATGACCCATTCTTTAGTTACACTACATCTGACCCGATCAGGAATATTCCTAATTTTAACGGTAATAAGAAGGAAGATTTAGCCTGTGTGCAAGACATCAAACAAACGCTACAACTTTCAGAGCAATATAAAAATGGTATATGTTACGGACAAATAGTCCGTAGCGTAAAAAACAAAATTACAGGAGAAGCAAGAGAAATCTTGATAGCTTCCGGTAACCCCACAATGGGAGGAAATTAAAAAAGCGTAGCTTACTGCGTACGGTGACCGTCGCGATATAACAAATTATATCCAGTCACTCTTTTACGTTAAGCAGGGCAAGAAAACTTGTCTGAATTCTATAATAAAATCCGAGCAATAAATACCGCTATTAAATCAGCAGCTGCCAATATAGATGACTACCAATCCAAAAACTACCAATTCACAAAAGCAATCAGTTCTTTCATAAACCGCATTACACTAACACGGTTCATTGACGGGTTGAACGAAGAAATATCAATGCACGTGAGAAATTGCAGACCAGAAACATTAGAACATGCTTTCGATATTACGCAACAGTACTCTAGCGCGTTATATTGATTTATACTCGACAAAAAAGCACATAATCCGACACCTTATTCCACTCAACAGAATAGCGGACAAAATAAATACACAAAACTAAATGCAGGGAATGCAAACCCATGTTAGCACGGTAAGACCCCATCAGATGAATTTAAGAACCGTTCACAAAATGACGTGGACGTATCCATGCGAACTCATGTTTCCAAAATGCATATTAACAACCACAGAGAAAAACAAATAACGGGTGGCAACTAAAATTTTGGAATGTTTTCGAGGCCTGTATGCTTAACAATAAACGAGCTCAGAAAAAAATAAGAGTGTGTATGTGTTAGCTCTCTCTCTCTCTCTCTCTCTCTCTCTCTCTCGCTCTCTCTCCTCTTTCTGCTAGTATTTTCTGTTTTGTTTATGCTTGTTCTGTTTTGCTCAAAATGCCGTCGTTGTACAGTTATTCGAACTGCACAGAAATCTCGGCAAAAGTATACGGTACAACATTTTAAAAGCGAAAATGTTGCGGCTTCGACTCTTTACCATATCCTACACTCAGGCAAAACGGTCTTCGAAAGTCATAAGAACGAATTATGACTTTCAGACATAAGGATTATAAACGTATTTCACAATTTTGTCTTATGATATAGAGGGGAAATTTTTCATGACTTCTATTCCAGATATCCATGAGCTAGTCTTATGAAATTCACAAAAATGTTTGAATGAATTTCGTTGGTCACGGTTTATGATAATCATTTTATAAGTATCGTAAATTTTGCCATGCAATTTAATTGGAAATTTATTTTTATTTATACTTCATGTACCAACTGTTGAAAAAATACTTTGAAGATATTTTCATTCTGCAAACTATTCGCAACACATACATTTGTGATTTCGATGACTCATGATTCACGTGACTAGGGTATACAAGTTGATCGTTTGGCGTTGATCAAAAGAACATTTATTCCCTTTTCGTTATGACATGGTGTATGCGGTTCTTCAAAATATCCTCTCCAAAGTAAATTTTAACAGTTGGATTCAATGCTGGAATGATAAAATATATGCGATTAATTCATTTATTAATTCGGACTGTCTTGAAGTAACCGGAGAGCTCGGATGCGAACTTCCTTCCCCGGTCGCATTTTTGTCAATTATGAAAACATAAGTCGAAATTATGACATTTTCACATAAGGGACTATTGATGAAATATATAGAGCGAATAATTATATCATGCATAGATAAAAAATTAAGAAAATCATAAGACTGTTCATGAAAATCTTCAGTTTCTAATGAAATTAATTTATAGTTGATACATATGTCATAGTCTTATGAAACTCATAATTTCTTTTTCCTCAGTGTAAGATCCCCAACAACTGCTCGCAGGCAATGCACAGTGGTTTGAATCGACAAAAACGTGAACTTAATTCTCTAGCCGTTAAACCGTTGATCCGATATACATAGTTCCTTTGGAGAACTCATTCACAAAAATATACTTCGTAATTTGATCATAATAAAAAATGTGCAAAGCCTACTACGATAAAAGTTCATTTCAACAACTTTTTCCCTTAAGGGCATATTCAGGAGTGTTCTAGTTCTAGATGCATAATTTAAGTCAGTTTTAAAATTTAAATCTAGAAATTATAACAAAATAAACTGGCAGCCCTAGCAGCGTTTTATCTGTGTTTCAAATATAGAAAAAATAGAACGGCAATGTATACCAGTTTTAAATTTGACAGTAGAACTGGTCGAAAAAATAAAACTGAAACGGCTTGCTGGGGATACGTTTGTTTCAGTTTCATTTACATTATAGACCACCCATATGAATCTTGCAGCTGCTGAATTTGGTCTAAGAGATAGAAAAACGATGTCTTCTACAAAGTTTTAGAACTTCTAACGAGAAAAAACTTTGCCGAAGAAGCTATAGGTCTAACGCAAAAAGTTTCGGATATATGAAGCATTTTCGTGTGAAACCACGTTCTCATTAAATTTCGAAAAAATTTACTTATTCTTTTAATAGAATATTCCTTATCCGATCTTTTAATTCCAATCCTATTCGCCCAAAAACATCGTTTAAATTTAAGTCTTCTGAGATTAATTTTTATGTGTTGAAATATGTAAGTGTAGCCTGCTTGAAAGGCTGAATCCTTTTTGTAAAATCATGTCACTCTACGAAATACGTTCTTATGAATTAAGTCATACACTGAAAAAAATAATGAAATTCGCACGATTTCTAAATCAATAGTACTATGAAATGGACATCAGTTGAATAAAAAATTCGATTCAAAACCATTCTCGATGTAAAACTAAATTGGAATACATTAATTTCAATGAATATGACCGTTTATTTATATTGACGCTTAGTTTTACTTTTACAGTATATTGACAAATGAAGCACAAAAAAGTAACTTTATATTAAATTTCCTGCTCCAAATATGCACTGTTGGTGTTGGTGAGAGCAGCGCTGCATATTATTTTTAAGAACACTAAAGAGTTGGTTGATAATACAAATGTTGGAGCATTTGGTCGATGATAATATTACAAAAAATGCGTGAGTGGTTCAACGTTACATACAGGCGTACACGGTAAAGTATCAGATCAAATTATGTAAACTATGAGTCTAGACATTTTTTTATAAGAGAAATGCCTGAACTTGAGTATAAAAACGTGCACAGACTAAAAATAAAGAATAATAACCAACAAAAACAAGTTTGTTTGGTTTTAGGGAATTTGTAACTAATCTGTTGCCTTACTGCAATTCTATTACATTTTCTACTGAAGTCGGTAATATCGAGATTTTTTTTGTGATAACGGTCAATAAGACAACTATCAACATTCACTTTGAAGAGGAATTCCGAAAGACTCGGTACTCTCTGAGAGTAAGTCATAATAGTAAGCTATAGTGAAAAGTTTTCTCTTTCGTCTGGTGTTGAAACTAATGTCTTATTTTTTATACCTCGACTACAATTTCTTGCAAAAGTTGTTGCCTAAAGGTAACTTATCGGTCGATATCACAAAAAACACGTGATATGAAGATAAACAATTTTATTAATGTAAGTTTTCCTAAGAAAATGGTCAAAAAAGCACTCTATATTTTGTTGTCTCATTCACACAATTTAAAAAGGCCACCCTACACACTTCGTAACTTTATATTACTTGATTTAAGCTTTCCAAAAAGTATATGTATGTGCCTTTTGGTCTGCGACCCTGCTTCCTATTAGTAGTTAAAGTTAGTGCATATAAAAGTTTAAATGTTAAATAACTTTTTAAGGAAAAGGCCAAACCGTACACAGTCTTCAACGAAAATGTGTAATTTTACGTTTTTAGTTATTGTCTCGAACATAGTAGACACTGAAAATAATTGCGAAAGAAGTTATGTACAAAAAATTGATTTTAAGTGGTTTCAAACGAAAATGCTTCATATATCCGAAACTTTTTGCGTTAGACCTATAGCTTCCTCGGCAAAGTTTTTTCTCGTTAGAAGTTCTAAAACTTTGTAGAAGACATCGTTTTTCTATCTCTTAAGGGAAAAAAGTTGTTGAAATGAACTTTTATCGTAGTAGGCTTTGCATATTTTTATTGTGATCAAATTACGAGGTATATTTTTGTGAATGAGTTCTCCAAAGAAACTATGTATATCGGATCAACGGTTTAACGGCTAGATAATTAAGTTCACGTTTTTGTCGATTCAATCCACTGTGCAATGTAGTGGAAGACCATCCAAAATTATGGACGCAAAAGGACTTCGTTCTCTTTATCGTGCCTTAAACAACAAGGATTCACTGAACCAACGGATTGCCTTAAAAAAGTTCAACTGTTTTCACCAGTACATCTGCAAAACATTGAAAAGAGTTGGAATAAAGTGCCGAAAGAAGACACCAGCCCCGGAATATACTGACACACAGATTTCAACGCTGAAGTCCCAATGCCGCTGTTTGATTAAAAATTATTCCGGAAAAAGTTTTGTTTTGGACAACGAAAGTTATTTCCCTCTTTCGAAGACGCAGATTTTCGGAAACGATCGATACTATTCAACGGACAGTTCTATTGCACCTCCGATTATAAAATATAAGTTTAAACATAAGTTTGAACAGAAAGTGATGCTGTACATTGCCATTTCCGAGAAAGGTATTTCTAAGCCATGGTTCAAGCCCTCTGGTTTGGCAATCAATCAAGATGTTTACCAGAACGAATGTTTGAAGAAAATTTGGATTACGTTTCTTCCAAAACATCATGCTGATGGACAATACGTGTTTTAGCCGGATTAAGTGTCATCACATTAAGCCAAAAAACACAATCGTTCCTGAATACCCATTCGGTCCCATTTGTACCCAAAAACCACAACCCGACAAGTCTGCCTCAGTGTCGCCCAATAGACGATTTTTCGAGGTTTCGAGCTCCTTGATGTACAAAAATAACTGGAGAGCCGCGAATTGCAAACAGTTGATTGGTAGAATCAAGAGATGTATTCGCAAAGTTGACATGAAGGCCGAACAACGCTCCTGTTCCAACATCAAACGGAAGATTCGCCGAACATCCGATTACGGACCGTTTTCAAATGTTCACTAATTTTTTTAACGATGGACAATGTATCTTTAATTTCAATAAATCAGATCTTCTTCAAGTATGTTTGTCTTTTTTTTGACAGCTTGAGAAAGAAATTCCAAAATTTTAGTTGCCGCCCGTTAGACACAGAACTCGACTCAGATGATGAACCATAACAAGAATGTCAGAACAAAAACACAAGAGACGCTCGATTCCGAGGAAGATGAATATTTAATTTTAGAAGAGATAAATTTTTAGCCAATCATGACCTCTAAAGGAGAGTTAAATTTTTAGTCGACACGGGGGTGAACAAAAATTATTTCTCTCCGGCTCACGTCAACATTGAAGATTTTAAAGACGAACCACCTTCTACAGTAACAAATATCAAAGGCGAATATAAGATTAACAAATCAGCCTCGATAGATATTTTCCAAATCAGAAAAAAATCAAATTTTACGTTTTCAACTTCCATAAATTTTTTGATGGCCATATTGGTTATGAGTCGCTACGCGAAATTAAAGCGACACTAAATAAATCCTCCAATACCTTGTAAATAGGAAAGAAATTAATTAAAATGAAAAAAGTGTTTTCAGGAGAACAAAAATTGAACTTAACTGAACACAAATTCCAATTCATCCAGATACCAAATTTTCGGATCAAATGACGCCCTTTGACGGAAAAATAGACCCAGGAATTAGTATTGCAAGTAAAACATAAATTCTCAAAAACTTCTTCGCCTCTTAAACAAAATGTGACTGAAATTCTGGAATATAGTCAAAATTTCAATCGCATGAAAAGCCCAGACAAAATGAAAGAAATTCATCAACAATTAATAGCCTCCTCTTTCGATGTAATTCTAGGAACTGAAACTAGTGTCAGATGCGAAGAAGTATTTGGGAATAACTTTAAGCTATTTCGGCACGATCGAAATTTATCTCTTTGTCAGAAAAAAATCTGGAGGTGGAGTAGTCATAGCCATTAACTCTTGCTTTACTTCTACAGAAATTATTACTCCTAAATATAACGACTTTGAACATGTATGGGCCAAAGCCTCAATATCGGGTGAAGTTCATATTTTCTGCTCCCTTTCCTACGAGTTGGAGTATGAGAAAGTGCCGGAACACAATAAAATTGACTTTGAAGAAGTCCAGCATAGACTAAGTATAATTAATTGGCGAAATGTACTGAGTATAGAAGGAAATGTCGACGACGAAGTAGACAAGTTTTATCAAATTTTAAACAATATATTATTATATCAAACGCTTACAGTCATAATTTCCAAGAGCCATATACTATAAAATTGTTATATAGTACATATGTCAGACCATTTTTGGAATATTGCAGCCTAGTATGGAATCCATATAACACGTTATTCACGAAGAACGCATTGAATCTATATAAAAACAATTTCTTTTATATGCAAAGCAAAGTCTTGGCATTACATTCCTTTTGTGGAATTTGGCCTTTCTGTTTCAATAGACTTCGCAGATTCTTAGTGCACAGAATCATTGCATGGCTAGTACTATGGATCCTATTGACACTAAGAACCCTTCTAGGTCGGGGCTCAAACATACGACAACTGGCTTGTAAGCGTCCTATGCATTGAACCGCCAACCCGGGACTTCTTTTATATGCACTTCGTAAATTAAATTTAATTAACAAAAATTGCACTTCGTAAATTAAACTGGACAACATTTCCTCTAGTATCATATGAAGCACGCTGCATGCTCATCAATATACAAACACTTAAAGAACGCCGCGACTTTGCAATGCTTTATTTTATCAGCGACATTATTTCTCAACGCATTCAATCAGCTCCTATTTTATCGCAATTAAATTTGTATATACCTAGCCGTAAACTACGTTCCAGGAAATTATTTTTAGAAAAAAAATTTTATTATGCAAAATACAATCCAGTTAATCGAATAATGCGCCATTACAATCAATACTGCGAACACTTTGACCTTACTATGTCAAAAAATCAAATAAAATCTCAGCTTTGTCGTATAAATAATGCGTAGTATGTAAGTGAACAATTTATATGTAGTCTACATTTGCTTGACGAAATAAATAAATAAACTTGTGATACAAAATCGTTCATCCATAATCGATCAAGAAATCGTTTTCAAACATTTTTCAATACTACCAAGACTATACGAAGAAATGAACGGAAAGCAATTTTGGCAATTCGGAAAAACACCGACGAAAGATTTGTCGAAATTAATTCTAATGAACTCGAACAGGGCAAGGATTATTACGAAATTGACAAAATCTCCCTGAAAACGATGACGACCAAGAACGAAATAAGAGACGAACACCTAAACGAAATAAAAAAGACAGCTCTGAAAGAATTAATTAATAGAACCAAAGAAGTTTTGTAGTGCAACGACGACAACCTCACTTTTACTCATAAAAAAAACACAAAATCAGAACCACCGACAACATACCGATCCACACCAAATCCCACGGATACCTCAAAGCCTTTGAAGATATAGTAAGACATCAAGTAGGCAAACTTTTGAAAGACGGTATTGTAAGAGGATCTATCTCTCCATATACGTCACCAGTTTGGGTAGAACCCAAAAAGCGGACTCTTCAGGACAAAAAACCAACACAGCCAACCATACGACATCGAAGACAACGTGGCCGATCGACGATATTGAACTTTGCTGAATTGTCAAATCCAAATTAATAAAAGGTTTAGTGATAGGAATTTAAGGCAGTCTTGAGCGAGATATGTAAGCGAATCCATGTTAAGTTTTTTTAAATATCCTCTGAGATCTCCTTCCAACTTTTTCGAGCTGAATTTTTCAAGCATGTTTACGTTATCAAACTGCTTCCCGTTTTCGTTAACGCGACGTGCGAGGATAGACAAAATAAAATTTCGATAGGATTCAGATCCAGAGACCAAGCTGGCCACTCCAAAACTTCTATGTTTTTGTCATTAAACCACACTCTAGACAGTTTGGAATTGTGAAATGCACTCAATCAAGCTTTTCTCCAACATTTCTATGTAATCCTCTGGTTTCATTTTTGTTGGACGCAATGGTTAATCAAAAAATATCAAAACAAAAATCTGTCATAACTTGGCAAGAAGAGTATTTTGTGTAGAGTGATGCTATTATTTTCACGAACTGATAGGCTGAAACGTTAACAAAAACTAATCGTTATATCATACATACAAATGGAAGGAGAGTTTTTGGATGATTCTACATATAAACTTAATCTTCCACCTTAATTTTCACGAAAATATTGTGATAAAGAATGGTGGTGCTATTTCTTTCGCTCAGTGTGTCAACATTCTAGGTGGTGCAGATCTAACAAATTATATTAAATTTTGTTGTTATGGTAAATATGCGACAAATGACTTTTTATTTGGGAAATTTAGGGCATTTGCCCCGGATGCAACGTTTTATAGAGGGGGGGGGGGGGGGAAACAATTTTAGGGTGTTTTTGCTCGTCCAAGTCATCTTTCCGTAGATGAAGTGTTTAGTTTTTTTTGCTCACTAAACCAACAATGGGGGCGACAAATCTTATTTTGCCCCTGGCGCCAAATTTCCTCGGTACGCTACTGCTAAGGTGGTACAATTGGATCATCAAGGATTGAAGAAGCTTATTAACTAGGTTTACTATGGTTGAAAACCTAATCGAAATTCTAAGATGTAACTGTTTCTTAGCAGAAGTATTTTTAATTACATAGAAATTACTAATTTGAAGTCTTATGTAAAGGTAAAAGATATCCTATTGATTAATAATAGATTACAAAAACTCAACAAATTTAGTTATTTAATCGATTGATTTAAATAACCGAGTAATTAACCCGCTTTAATCTACCCAGTAGTATCGTGATACCTTTTCCATACTATCAATACATCCTTAAATATACCTGTGATATTCTTCAAAAAACTTTTTATTGAATCTTTGACAGAAAACAAGAAAATTTGTGTGGACATAAATTAACATAGATTACAAATTGAAACTGTTTTAAGTCTAATTCAAATGTTTTTTTTTTAGTTTTTGCATTGTCACTCGAAATGATGGTTTAAAATTTTAAAAACACTTTACTTTCGTTGCATTCGGAGCCGGGAATTGAGAACGCGTATAGCCGAAGTGGCTACGTTTTATGCAACTAGCATAACCAACAAATGAAAATAGTTTTGAATCAAATTTAGAAGAATTTTTCCTTATTTTACTTTATCGCCTTGAATGATGGAGGTTTTCGACCACTATTTCCGGTTCTTCCGGTACTTGGAACCAACATATGCGAAATCGAATTTTCTGGCCATTAATTAACAAAACGTGTATAACATAAGAATTACATGGCCAGTTCGAAGGATTTTATTTGTTTTTATTTTGTCATGTAAAGAAAACACCCTAGTAATTAAAATTTTCTACTTTATACAAATTCCAGAACCGATAGTTGTATTCGGATAAAATTTAATAGCGTTCTATGGGACCTGCAATTTTTTTTTTTTTGTTTCAATTATAGAGGCTTTAACATTGATGTCATTCGCCTCTTCGGGCCAGAAAAACTTTCTGACCCTATGTGCGGGGTTGGGAATCGAACCCAGGCAGGCTGCGTGAAAGGCATCGACTTACCCATCACGCTATACCCGTCCCCATCACCTGCAATTTTATTCGAATTTAAGTTTGTGAAAATCTGTTCTGTTACATTCGAGGAAATCAAGTGCATACTTGATGCAACACTTGGCCCTCCGGGCTACGGTTCAAAGGCCAGTTTTTACAGCGACCGTATATCAAAACTACGTGAAAATTCGCAAATAGATATACTAATTACCTTATATACACCGCGGTTTGTTACATAATGACAATATATTCGTTTATATGTATTGGGAGAACAAATTAATTCGGTCCGTTTTTTTTGGGTCTAAATGCATTTATTTCAAAATAAAAAGAATTGTGAGATTAATCAAAGTATCGTCCAAGGCTAGTTACTACTTCCTCTCAGGCAATTTTCGAATCCTATCTCGAAAAAATCGTTTCGTCATTTGAGGTGATCCAAGTTTGATGCCAATTTTTGATTTCTGCGAAAGAAGTAAACGTATGACTTGCGAGATCGTGCTGCATCCGTCGGAACAACCAGTAATCAGAAGGAGCAATGTCAGGAGGATACGGTGGGTGCGGCAAAATGTCAAACTTGAACATTTCCAAATATTTGTTCATGACTCTTGCGATATGAGGCCAAGCTTTGTCATACAGGAGAATGACTTTATCATGTCTTTGCTGCTTGTATTCCGGTTGATTTTCTCGTAGTGCATGGCCCAAACGCATCAATTGCAGCTTATACCCCTAATAGTATCGCCTGGTTGTAGCAGCTCATGGTACACAACAACCTCTTGGTCCTATCAGATGCACAACATGATCCTCGAACCACGAATATTCGGCTTTGGTGTTGATGTTGATGGCAACAATTGACCGGGCTTAGCGTAGTATTTTTTTCTTTTTATTTCAATTGATATTTTACAATTTTTCATTCCCAGTAATAATTCGATGTAAGACACCCTCTCTTTTTTGCCTTTGAATCAGCTGCTCGCATGTGAAAAATCTTCTTACAATGTCTCTCAGTTTCAGTTCATATGGCCCAAAATGCTTTATTTTTTAATCATTCCCATGGATTTTAATCATTTTTTGCGTTTGATTCGGATCTTCATCGAATAATGCCACCAACTGTTTTTCGTATTTTTTTTTGGTTGTCCAGAACGAGCCCTGTCTTCAACAGAGAAATCTTCATTCTTGAAACGTCGAAACCATTCCCTACATGATTTATTAGTTGGATCATTATCACCATAAACTTACACAAGCATTTGATGTGCTTTAGCTGCACTTTTCTTCCAATTGAAACAGAAAATTAAAACTTCCCGTAAATGAACACGGACCGAACTAATTTGTACTCTCAATAAATACGAGAACTATTATTGTAATTGAAAACTAACAAATTCGGAACTGGCTTATGTATGAATAAAAAAAATTATTGCTCACAGGGTGTAATGGACGATTATTTTGATGTAGATATTTTTACCTCTTAAATTACTATTTTAAAATAGGTTATTACCATTCGCTTAAATGTGCAATACACTTCCAGAAACTGTACGAGCTGTAAATTTCGCCGTATAACACACCTATGGCTAAATAGAAACATCAATAAAATTTGCGACTTGTTCAGAAACCTAATCAACATCTTTGTGGTTACTGAGATCGAGCGGTCCTATATCCAAGCTCAATCTATTTTAAACTCAAATAGCTACACGCTGGAAAATTGTGATTAATGACGACGCCGGCATAGAATTGACTAGAACAAAAAAAAATCGTGCGAATAACTTGAGTGTGCAAATAATACAACTTGACAAGGGTCGTCTACTCGACAGGAAACCTAACTTTGTCTAGAGAAAATAGATTTTGCTACTGGAAGAAGGCAAAGAAGCAAATCTATAACCGCCTACCGTTGAATTTAGGTTCACTTGGTTTAACGCCACAATTTTCTTTGTAGAGGAAATTTATGCATTGTTTCCAGAATCGATTATTGTTGTCTGATTTTATTTTATTGTAAAATGTATTAAATCGTCCAGCGATTGTTCGTCATGATTCAGAAAATAAATCCTCAGATTGATTCCGTCTAACAATCGACTTCTAAGTCGAACATGGGTTTTAAAGAAATCAAATTGCAGATACTAATACGTAAACACATAAATTTTTCGCGTGCCGAATGTGTACATCGTCCTATCCCCGCTGGTATCTATTTTGAATCCTGAATGATTTATCGCAACATGAACGGCTGTTTCGTGAAAATCAACTAACACTCAGCGTCCAGTCGGATTTAGAAGTTTTTGATAAAATTTATTCAAGCGGAAGTTTAATTTTCTGTTTCATTTAATCCCGCCGAACTCATGAATATGCTACAAACGTTGAATGGTTCCTGGATCGATCAACAGGCCGTCGAGTGCCTTGGTTCCATCATCTGTAAGCTACAGTATCGAAAGTGAATGAAATGTAATTTTCCAACGATTTAGCGTTCAGTACCAAGTCGTACGGATCAGTGTTCGTAACGTTTTTCAAGCATCAGCATCAGTCAATTCATACCATTCATTCATAGGCTATACCATATTACCAACGACCCAACGAGTCAACATGATGAGTTTCGATGGGTAAACTGAAAAACTATATTTATTGAATTTATGATTTACGTATCGTTACGAACCGTAATTATTCATGGCAGAATTAAACAAAAACTACCGAGTTTCATGTAAAATACACGAATTTTTAAATTTTAAAATTGGTACATATAAACTTTTTTCCTAATTGTTGATCGGAGCTCCGGAGACTCATACCAATCGACTCAGTTCAATGAGATCGGGAAATGTCTGTGTCTTTCAAAAATTTTCTCCTCTCTTAATTTTTCTAGGGGATGGCTAAACCGATTTCAACAAGCTTTGACTCATTTGGAAGATACTTTTAAATTGTGGAGTAAGCTCGAAAATTAAATGATTGTCAATTCTGATTCCGGAGATATGATGGTATAAACGACATAGCCAACAACAAATTTCTTAAAAACTAGTTTGACCAAATGAACTAACTTCGTTATATCGATCCTCGGTATCCGGTTCTGGAAGCAATCCCAAGTAACAATTCGAATGCCTTATGGTTTTGATTATAATTTATAGGAGTTTTGTAATTGATTTTTCAATGACTACCTGTTTTATGACAACTATGATAAGTGTCTCTTTTAACCAGTAATATCATAGTTTTCAAAGCTTCTATAAAACCCTTTACCTACACTAAAAATAAAATAACAATAAAACAATTTGCACTAGAATAAAACCATGCAAACACGCTTAATATTGCTTTCAAACATTCTCTTTAAAACATTATTGTCAGTTAAATTCTTTCATAAATCTAGTTTTGTGTGTGTGCGTGTTCATTCTATGACAATTTCACTCAGAGTAAATTTGAGGGCTCTAAAGTACATTTATGACACATTAGTTGTAGGCTATTTGTTTTATTGCTTCTTAGGTTAAGTGTAATTTGCATTGAAAAAAATTTCATGGCCGCCATTATGATGTCCTATACCGTAGCATTTATTGACATCAAATAAACTTCGAAATGCAAAAACGAGGAAATATGTTGGACTTTCATGATTCATTTTCAGATCGTATGCACAAGTTTTATCGCCACAGAATAGTTTTATACAAAAATGACGATGAATCACAAAAAATAATTTTCATAAATCATGGAGACTTTCGCAAAAACCGCATTTATTTCAAGGCGATTAGTTATAATTCTTATTTTTATCCTTACATTCACGATAAAAATAAAAGCGCATAAAGTTTTTACGTTCGGAAAAGGTCTCAAACTCGTAATTAAAATATAATATATTCTTACTGATTGCATTCAAAGTAGACATGACACACATAGTCAAGAAAAATATCATCAAAATGACAGTTTATTTATAGCGGAATTCATTCCATCCGAATAAATTTAATGTTGATCGTTAGGCTGGTTTCAAAATTTTCTTGAATTTGGAGTTTTAACGCAGGTTTATGCTGATTCTTCACTTTGCTTTATAAACCTTATGAAGAATGGTCCACTTAGCAGGAACATGCTCTTATAGAGGTTTTCAGTAGGCTTTCGTGGAGTTTGAAGTTTTATTGCAAGATTTATTATGTAGCATTGAAGACAGCTACAAGTATTTAATAATATTAAAAATGTTACTTGGGATGGGAGGTGATACTAACCGTTGTAAAATTGAAGGGGAAAATATGTTACAAAATTTACAAAAATAATCCCAAACTTTTTCGATCTATCAATATTGTTAGTACAATGATCCACAAAATTTTCTCGGCTGAACCAGTACCACGTCTAAGCAATTGTAAAATGTATGTAGTTAATGACGAAAAATATATGACAATGGCTAAAGCATAGTAAGCCGAAACGTTATGCTGAACAAAAAACGTTATATCGGTGTGTTTCAAGTCTCACCGGAAAAAAAACCACAATTGAACAAAGTTGCGATGACTAGAACAAATAAAGATCAAGTCTGTCTCGTTTTACATTTATCATGCATTATCTGTGAATATAATATAATCACTATTGTCCCAAACCCTAATATTCCTTCTGACTCAACTTGAATGCAATTTTAGTACGATGAAATGAGAATTTGTGTATGAAACGGTGCGGCCATTTTTCACGTAAAGCAGCCTTCTATAGATAAGTGTAGTATGTAGGTTGGAATTTCGCCATGTTTGAGGTTAGAATGACACAAACGCCATCTTTTGTTAGATTTGTTGGCAGCCTCATAAATTTATGTTGTGGAACAATACAAACAGTTGTTATTTCTCGTATTTTCAGTTTGATGATAGAGATGGTGAATTCGTCTAATAATGTGATACCAACTCCTAAACAATTTTCTTCAGATTTTGAACCTATACTGCACATTGCAGAATAAACTTCTACATTACGCTCGCACCCTACATGCAACCAGCTGTGCGAATTCGCATTCGCCTCGGGAAACCGTCCCCATACAGAGTTGTGACATGCGATTATGCTTGCCACTGGAAGTGTACATTCGGTTGCCATGTGAACATGAAAAGCGGAAATTTATGACTACTCCTTGGTTTACTGGTGGTGATGACACCGGTGCTGGTGGCAACTTGCAAGGGCCACCATGTGGAAACTACGGAAAATTAAGCCAAGACAGTTTAGAGTGCGAAGAAAGATGTCACCTGGAATGACACTTGCGGTTTTACGTTCGTCCCTCTCGGATGGAGAACGTGATGCTTTTCTTTTCACTGCGAACACTGTAGAATTTTCCCTCGTGGGTGAAATGAGTTAAAGTTATACTTGTACCAAACATATTTCGGCTCAAAATTTGCCAGTGAGATCGTTAAAATAAATTACGTTTCTTTCTTCCACAGCGGAAAATCGTAATTCGTCTTATTGTTGTCACAAAAAAATGAATTCTTTTTCGTTGGAGTCTGCCTAAGCAAGAAAGGTTTCGGCGCGAAGCCGAAGCTTGCGTTGCAGTTTTGTTCGTTTACTCAAAACAAACGCGTGCTTCAGAACAAGTATTTATTGTTTTCATTTCACCTCTTTAAATAATTTTGACTGTTCGCAACCCATCAGGAAGGTCGAGAAGTTTTGTTCATATTATAATATGTAGGAATATTGTTTCAATAGTCTTCTAATTGGTAGACTCGCCATACTATTTTGCCGATTACTCGTCAATTAACGAATTGTGCTTCAGCTCTAAGAAACAATAGTGCCGAAAAAATAGTTCAATACTGCTGTTTTAGAGACGCGAAAACTCGAAGCGAATGCTTCTATTTTCATCTTAGCCTTAAAGTCAATCTATCGAACATAGACAGCATTCTATCTAAAAGTTTTCGTATATGAAATGACTACTGGATCCGTTACCCTAGTTAGGTTTCGCATCGCACCAACCCAACACATGTTCAGATGGTGATGAAGGTGGGACATTTGGCCGTCAGCCTAATTCTATTCCTCATCCTATTTTAATTTTGCTTATCAAGTTTATTCTTTCCACTTTGGAACACTAGCTCTATTGGAAAAGCGGTGAGGGATGCTGAAACTGACACTGCCAAACCAGGAAGTTGGAGATGGCAACCGGTGTTTGCGCAAACACGTAAATGCAATCTGTTTGAATGAATTTTAAATTGTAGATAAATTGTAAATAACGTTCTGCTAACAGGACCTGTACGTTTACTAGACTGGGGGTGTTCACTTGAAAAAAAGATAGATTTTCTTGTTTTCAATTCTTATTAGGATGTTTTTTTACTAATGTTATCATAATAATTCCTTAATGATAATCAGGAGAATTGAAATTTTGTCATCCCAACAAACGCTCAACATGTCAAATTTAAAAATCATTTCGAATATTCGCAAGCTGTCGTCCTACTTCGATATGGAAACTACCTAGTATTAAACCAATAAATTTCGAGATGCGATGATGACACAGCTCTCTTCCTCTCTCTCTATCTCGATCGAATTCGTGTACAATAAGGCTTGTCAGGGAATGGTGTGATGTAAGAGGTATTTGCTCAGTGGGAAATTGGAATTTCGAGCAAGCGGAAAACTAAGTGTCCAAAGTAAGAAGCGGATTAGGAAAGGAAATAAAACTCCTTTCACGTGCCTCAGAGTTATTTCCTGGACGGAGGAACGTGGGTTAGTAAATCAATTTATTCTAATTTATTACATTTTGTGAAAATTCGAGACCAAGTTTGATTCGTCGCTTGGGTAGCAGTAAATGTACATAGAAAAAGTATTACCTAATTGGATTATGTTTGCTTGCTGTTTTACTATCTGGAATAATTGAGGGATGACAGTTTAAACAGTCAGCTACAAGAGAGCTGCTGAAAATCATTAAAATTTCCATTGATATTTTCAACCACAACGTATTGCATTTTGGTGCATCAATAAAAAAATTAAAAAAACCTGTTTAAATCCACCTAGTGGTGCAATGATGCCTTTCTCATATCAAACATACTATCATATATAATACTGTGGTATTCTTTAAAATAGTTTTTTTTCTATTCTTGGAAAATTAACTGGAATCGGTTTAGTTGACCGTTCACTGACAATGACTATCGATTGGAGTAGTTTTTTGTCCGATTTAGAATTTTTTCATGTTTTCTGTTTCGTCTCTTTAAGTGATGGTATAAAATTTTTAAAACACTTAACCCTATATATCCGGAACCAGATGAAATTCACGAATTCCGTACAAGAACTTGTTTTGTTTGATGCGTATAGCTGAGCATTAGGTTGAAACAGTTATTTTGAGTGATAGTGCAGGAGTGACAAGTGTGTGTTTAGTAGTGAAAGTGCTATTTATAGAATAATGTTGATTCGCAAAACTAAAAATGCTCAAGCGGCGGAAACCGAGAATTCACCGCCCCAAAATTCAACGATATTAACCGATCGAAGTACCGTCTGCATATCATTATCGGTGTTATCAGATTTCTATGGAATGTGTGAAAATTTACAAGTCAATCGTGTTATTCAAGCTGAAAATCTAAAATTAGTCTGAAGCAAACCAATTCGCGAGTGTTTATTTTATTTTGTTTTTCCAGTCGAAAATCAGCTTTTGTTGAGATCATATTGTTCACCAAAACATATCCGGATTTCTTTTCCTCCCAACCAGGGGTGCGAAAATTTGACATTTTTTTATACTGTTGCCAAGCATAAGACAGTCACTACCAACGATATGCGCAGCTGCTACGTTCAACAGTAGCCAACTCGCAATGACACGAGAGCTTGGCGCAATCACGAGAGCCACGACACACGACAGCAACATTAAGAGTAGTTAATTTTGTCGCACTCTCTCACAGCAGTCAAAGCCACAGCGTTCGCTTTATGGTAGTGTAGGTACATACTGGAAAAGTAGCTGCTTTGTTCATTTTTGGTCACGGGTTTCGAGAATGTCACGAGCTCAAAATGTCATGACATTTTCATAACGGGACTGTTATATCCGCTGTGATTGATCTGTGGCGATAAATTTAATGCGAACGGCGGTGTTTTTATTATCGGTTCAATTTCAGTTTTGAAAAAATTCAATCACAAAGCTTGTTCATGCAGATGTTTCAAAAATATTACAATTATTTACATAAATTTCATACACGAAGTATCAGGAGCGCAGCTTTTGCCTTTCTAATATGACGCAAAGGCAAGAAATCTTACAGCAGAGAGAATAAGTTTTGCGCTCCTATTACTTCTACAATTCTTGTTCATGCTAAACGGGTTTCAATTGTTTGGTCGAAAAAGTGCATTCAAATTCTGGAAGTCAAAGCATTTACTTTGCTTTTCTCACTGAACCGCTTCCTTCCAACGGGAGTGCATAGAAACAAAACACGTAAGGATACACAAAAAACCGTCTGCATTGGGAAGCAAGACTTTCTTGTGCATGTCCCCCTACACCTCATGAGAATCGACATAAAACGAATTTAAAAGTTAAGCCTTGTTGGCGACTGCCTCTCGAAAGTTGTTGAATTTGGAAGGAGCTACTGTTTATTGTGGCTAGCCATTCTCAGATTGAAAAGATTAGAACAGCTATCGATGAGAGCAAACGGCTACATTCACGAGAAAAAATGTCATAAGATCTATGACATTTTTCATTTCCTGCAGTCGTGGCAAAGTACAATCGGCGACTGCTGTCATTTGCGCAGTTTGAATGTCTGCTGTTTCGTGTCATTCTCCAGTACCGTTTGCAACCCTGCTCCCAACTACCACCGCTCCTATCTCGTGATACTCGTTGAGATACAGTGGTACCCGCTTCTCAAGAAACAACGAGTATCGGACTAGCATTCCTTCCTTTTCCTCAGTAGCACAGCTTTTGGTTGTAGCCGGCTTCGTTATTGATTATTTAATGAAAAGTTAGGAGTTAGTGGGTATGTACAATAAAAATGATTTGCTTCTCCCAAGCTTCATTTTCTTGGTTCATTGTACATTTCCACTCATTCGGTCAATCACGACGTGCAACTACGGGTGACAGTTCGTGCTCGCATCTCAGCCAACACAGTCGAAAATCGTTTGCTGTCGAAGCAAAAGAAACAAAGACAATACAGTGCAGTGAACAATAGAGTGTACGGAATGGTCAAATACGATTTAACAGAGCCTGAAACTTGGCCAACAAGGCCAAATTCAATTTGTATAGATTTCAAGCGTTCCAAAGTTAGACCAGCAGCAAATGAAATTGAAATCTTACTTAAAGAACGAATGCATCTAGACGCTAATAATGTAACTGAGATTCAATTCAACAAGGCGTCTAACTGTGTGTACATTATGTTTAAACGTGAAAGCGATGCAATTGCATTCGCTTCGGTTAACAACGAGGTGCACAGCGTTGAGTGTGACAACATTAAATACAAAATTCCTGTGCACATGGTGGACAATGCCATACAAGTACGCGTGCATGACCTTCCCCCGCAGTCCAGCGATCAGTGCGTTCGGGAAATCATGTCGCAATACGGTGAAGTTCTTTCCATCGAAAGAGAAGTATGGCGGAATTTTTTCCCCGGCATCCGGAATGGCGTGCGAGTGGTACGTATGCAACTACGTAAGGCAATTCCATCATACATCATTTGTGGTCAAGGTGGGACACATCCGTGTAAAACGCTGATTACCTATGAAAATCAGCTGGTTACATGTCAGTTTTGTGAACAACCTGCACACTACGGTAATCCTTGCACTGAAACTGCGAAAAGAACATCTTCAACAAAAGACAAGGTCAACCGTTCAACAACGAAAACTAGTGAGCGTAGTACTCCTGTTTCACCATCAAACCAACCAACAACTGCAACCAATGTACAACAAGGCGCTCCTACAGCAACTAGCAACGATCTCAAGACTGCGAACAACAATGAAAACGAAAAGAAGACGGAAATCAACAACAAAACCACCGATGCGGCAATGAAGGACGAGACGAGCCACGAACAAAGTGCCCCTCAACCCTCGCAGGAGGGAAATGGAAGCTCTTCTCCTCCTAGAAAAAGAGTGACAACGAGATCCACTTCGAAAAATTGTTTATTTAAAAAATCGGCTAATTCGGCCACGTAAAGCTTGTACGCAAATAGGCCTGAAAATGACATCTTTTAAATAAAACAAAAAAAACTACGGGTGATCTACTTCAGCTCAGCTCACTCAGCTCCAGAAGCTGTAGCATGTCAACATCATAACACCATATTGAGTTTTTTATTTTATCTCACTCTACTCGAATATGTAGTCACTTTGAAATACAAATTTCGAGGCTCAGGAGACTGAGCGCTTTAGAGTGAAGTCTTATGCAACAAAGGCTCACTTGGGTCGTGAATTAAGAATCTGGCAATACACGAAAAGAAATTCGTTACTGCTGTCATGATTAGAAAATCATGAAACCAATAATTCTAACTTCTCATGAAACCATGAGCAATAACTCTTCTCCCCTGAAAATTAATCATGGTTCGAAAATGCGTTACTTGAGGAATGTATTCTTTCAAAGCTTGCTTAATAGATTAATGATCAGGCAAAAAGCAGACATTGAAAAGCAAGAACTACTGAAAATATTTACTTGATTCTGATTTTACCCTTCGGCTTATCGAGACTTTACAACATAAAGATAATGAACCGAAAATTGACATCATATGAGACTAAGCACGGCTACGCTTTCCATTTTTATTTTGTTTCATAGATATATCAACACAAGCTGTATTGATTCACCTAAATATTTTAAATGAAACGATCTTGCAAACGATGCGAACATAAAAGGAACAATTAATCCGCGGTATCTGCAAGAATTGGACATGGAGTTTTTTTATTAAGAGGCTTGATTCACACGTGTTTTTTCATGCAGTTCGTTTAAGAGTTTAAATTCTTAAACACAAAATCAAAACTCTAGCAATGATCGCAAGTGAACACGTTATTTTAGGCGTCGCCGTTTTTCAAAAATATAATATTTTAATTGTTAGTGATTCTGATTAAAAGAAATTGGTTGTGCTTTTCACTGATTTGCTATTCAAATTCTTTGATATGGTGGCGTTAAAATGCAATCAAATATTCAAACATCATGTGACTCAAAATCGTACAGATTAAGTAAGACGTTTTTTGGAAAAGTTTATGAAAGTGCTAAGATCTATCATATGATTAATAAAATATTTCTCATACTATCTCTTAGGCGGCACTAGTGAGCGTATGAAGTTCTAAGCTTTTATACTAGGAATGTGAATTGTTTTGGAGAGTGATGTCTTCGACACATTTTGTTGACAGCTTACGGATAGACAAACTGAAAACTTATTTTCTAGGTGGCACCAATAAGCCACTAAAATTTAGGTTCTGAAATCTCAGACATTCAATGTAGTAATAGTTCGAATTTAGTAAACAATGATTTTTTCCATACTGTTGAATATAATGTTAAAGATATTTTCAGAACGGGTTTGGAGACTAGATGTCTCGTATTTTTGCTTTCCTCATGTAGATATACTAAGCATCCACTGTACAAATCGAATTGTGTATGATTTAGGGGCGGAGGAACAGATTTCACGCAGGTGTGGAGTGAACAAAGGTGTTGTAGGTAAGTTAACGCTGGAAGGATGCATGATATGGAAGTGAACAAAAAACCGCGTTTCCAGGTGTGGATTTCCACACCCAGACATTTTCCAGGTGTGGAGTTTAGTATACTTCGAATAGGGCTTTCGCTGCTTCTGGTATGATTTATATATTGAAAAATCTTTTAATACCATGAAGTAAATTTTGATTTAAAAAATATGATATAAAGAAGAGGGTGTTATTTAAAAGTAAATTGATCTATTTTAAAGGACATGTTAGTTGATGAACGAAAAACAATCACTTTTGTTATACCGTTCGTCGAGTTCTGAACCACAGACAAAAACAACAACCGAAAATAATAGTCAAAACATATCACATTTTTTAATTAAACTCGAAAACTGTTAGAGAATCTGATACTTAAGGTACCGCACCAGAAGGAAATCGTTGACGTCAAATGTATTCTTCATATCAAGTTCATGAAGAAGGTCTTTCTGTGGCTGAACATGAGCGAGAATACTTAAGCCGCTATTCGTCCTCGAAAGAGAATTAGGCCTTTTGGCTGGATCTGGTGAAGGATCAGTATGCCAGGAGATCGCTAAAGGAGATGAATTAGCTTCAGATAAACGTGGCACCAATGATCGCCAACCTATACACTTTCCTCCAGATGTGTGGTTCTACAATAACAATCTCAGCAAAAATAAGGAGGATTATTGGTGTAAAAGCTGCCAAAGTGTTGACAAAATTCTTGATGTTTGACTTTGCTTGGGTAACTTTCTTTTATGAGAAAGGCAAAACACAACGATAATGGAGTACATGCATAACGTGATGAGTATGACCTCCGCCTATACAGCGGCCTACCTGTGCTCGATTCTCAACCCCGGACATAGGGTCAGAAAGTTTTTCTAATCCAAGAGGTAAATGACAACAAAATTAATGTCATCATAAAAAAAACTGTTTAAATCCACCTAGTGATGCCTTTCTCATATCTATCATACTATCATATATAATACTGTGGAATTCTTCAAAATAATTTTCTTCGATTCTTAAAAGAATAACTGAAATCGGTTTGTTTGACCATCTACTGATAAAAACTATCAATTTGAGAAGATTTGAGGTCAATTTGGAAAATATATTACGGTTTTTCGCCCTTTTCAGTGATGGTATAAAATTTTTGGCTCGTTTTACCCTATATTTCCGGACCCGGAAGTCGGATCCGGATGAAATTCAGGAATTCCGTATAGGACCGAAAATCAGATCAGAATGAAATTCAGGAATTTAGTATGGGACCTAAAGAGCTTTCATTTGAATCTAATTTTGTGAAAATCGGTTCAGCCTCCTCCGAGAAAAGTTGGTGCACTTATTTTCACAATTTTTTGCACATTCTACCCCATAACTACGGAACCGGATCCAAATAATATTCAGGAATTTTGTATGGGACAATAAGACCTTTCATTTGAATCTGATTTCGTGAAAATCGGTTCAGCCATCTCCGAGAAAAGTTAGTGCAAAAAAAACGTTACCTACAAACATACGCACATACACCCACACACACGCACAAACACACACACACATGTCAAAAATCGGTTTTCACAGTGATTGCATAACCTTTCTATATGAGAAAGGCAAAACACACATAGTATTTATATAACAATATAAAATTTAGATGTAATTTGAAAAATTTATTAAATTTTCCAAAAGGCAGTAATCAGCTGATAACAGTTTTTTGCACTTTCTTCTATATTGTGGCCCGATATTTTTATCACAGTTGGGTTGGAACTGGATTAGTTTTTGCTTCAAGCGAAAATGACATAAAAGAATCCGTGTAACTCAAGCATTACTCCGAAGAAAATGTCGAATGAACTGGTTGAACATCGGTATTAATAAAAATAACCATCACCACAGTTTCGACAGTTTGCACGTTCAACCCGCACCATTGCTATGGACCGCATCAAGCTTTACGACTGTCTAGTAGCCACGTTTCGATTCGGTCTCGAAGGCGAATTCTGGCACCGACGTGTAGAGCCTGCGGCAATGGTGCGCTAATCTAATCTATTAAACAATTTGCTTTCAGTGATTCTACGCCTCAGGACGGTTGCTTTGATGAACTTTGAGATCACTCCACTTCACTGATCCACTGTACTGCCAGAAACCAGACTGTTAACTAACCGTGCATCAGGGGATAAATCTGTCCACTGAACAGTTCGTGCGTGTGAATGTCACTTACTGTTTCATCGCTTCACTGCAATTATTGTGTTTCGTTGAGTTTAATGGCTTCATCATGAATCATCTTTTGTCGATAAACTGCTGATGCCCTACTAGTCTGTCTGTCTGTCGCACGCTCTTTTTTCAACTCGGATTATCTATAAAACTGGTCTTTGTAGAAGAATGATGACAAGATAGAAGTTGTAGGAAATCGGGAAAGAGAAATTGAAATGAAAATGCGTCTTATATATTACTAACAAAAATTTATTTCAACTGTTATTAAAACCAACAGTTCACGTCAACTTGATTCTGCTAAAGCAATTTAAATGCAGTTGTAAAACTTAAGGTTGTTGATAAAAAATTGTTATTGATACACTAAATTTATGTTCCGTCCATTTTTAACGGAGATATCGATATTTTTGTGTAAGCCTTATTCCAGTAGAAGGAATTTTGAGCGCTGTATGAAAAAGCAATACTTGGGAGCAACATGAAACACGATTTTTTATACTGTTACATATAATTGTTTCTAAGTACCAAAAAGACTGTGTTCAGCATCCTTTTTTATGACAATTTGCCTCGGACCAGTTTTAGCACGGTTCATTTTTGGCAACATAATCTTTCGAATATGGCATATGTGAACCAGATGATACCAGCATTATCGAGTTGGAAGTAATTCCATAATTATATTGATTTAAACTATTTACAGCAATAAATGCTGGAAGAACATGACTTCCATATACCATACGACTCAGTTCGTCGAGATCAGCAAATGCGTGTGTGACAAATAATTTCACTCAATTTTCTCGGAGATGGTTAAACCGTTTTCTACAAACTCAGATTCATATGAAAAGTCGTATACTCCCAAACAAGGTTCCTGAATTACGTTTGGATCCGACTTCTGATTGCGGAACCACAGGATGATATGTGAAACGAAATTAAAATAATGCAATTAATTTTTCTCGTAGATGGCTGAACCGATCTAAGATTCAAATGAAATCTAATAATCATCTATGATTCAAATGAGAGGTCTTAAAATCCTATAAAACCTCTTACTTTTTAGTCAGATCCGACTTCTGGTTTAGAAAATGCAAGGTGATTAGTAAAAAAATGTCCATTTCTCATAAATTAATCAGGTTTATCGGGTTTGCAGATTTGGATAGTCGATTACCAAATAAATTTATTTCAGTTTGAGCGGTATTCGTTTTTGGATTCGGAATGTACCCCCAAATTTTAATTCACACTACAATTTCTCAAAGATGTCTACACACTCCTCAGGTGAATTTAACTGATTTCGGCTACACCGATTTTAGAATTCCGGTTCCAGTATCGAATCGATTCTCAAAGCTCAATCATTTTCTCAAAAAAGACCAAATCGAACTTCAAAAACAAATATTACAGGACTTAAGGTCCCATACAAAATCGGTGAATTTTATCCGATTTTGGAATTACAGATGATGAGTTTATAAATTTCATGTAAATTGTTTGGCGTAATAATTTATGGCCATTCGAATCATTTTGGGCTATGCTAATTCCTGAATACCGGCTCTGGAAGTATTATAAACAATGACGAAAAACTCTAAAGTGGAACTTACTTCGACATCTCATGGAATGTTCAATCGATTGTCACACGTTAAGATTGAAATTCGATATGTTTTGCAGTTTCGTCATTACAGGGTAGTGAGTGATTAAAAGCTCAATTTGCCGTTTAAAACGACGATAATTAAAATAATGTCATGAGAACTAAAACACCTAAGAATATCCATGCAAAAACACATGCGTATTGATAAAAAAAGGTATCATCTCACTGCTAGGTGGATTAAACACGTTTTTTTTTTCAAATAAGCTATCGTCGAGAAGATTGTGCGGTTGAAAAGAGCGCAGTTTTTCAGTTTCATTTGGTTACATCTCCAGAATCGAAAGTTTCCGCCATGACTAATTGATCTTTTTATCCTTGACCACATGACCACATTGCATTTACTAAACCAACCTAAGATTGTTCGAATCGATTCAGTCATAATCCGGGAATTGAGCGGAAAGGGAGAAAAGTGTTTTGTTGATTACGTCACCTTTACGATGATATCGACCGTCCCACGACAAAATGGCCTAACTGCAAATGACAGTTTCTCTTTGTTTACTTTTTCTTTCACGATTTACCGAACTGATTTTGTATTTGACGTAAAGCACTCTTCGCAAAACTTTCAAGGTAAAACTACAAGCTTTCGATTTGTATTGCAAACTTTAGAGAATTTGCAATAATGGCTTCGTAATAATCAAAAGAGAAAGTAAGAGGCTCACATTTGCAGTTAGGCCCTTTTGTCGTGGGACTATCGATATCTCTGAAACCGGATGTGGCTGCCATTTACTCTTCGAATTTGAACAACGACCAAAGAGTAGCTATCAAACTGTGGTGTTAAGGTTGCTTTAGTCATCTTCGAGAGAATGAGGTATAGAACTGGTGCACTAATACACACGGAAAACATCTTGTTCTACTGAGTGGAATGGCAATTAACACAACGAATATATATATATATATATATATATATATATATATATATATATATATATATATATATATATATATATATATATATATATATATATATATATATATATATATATATATATATATATATATATATATATATATATATATATATATATATATATATATATATATATATATATATATATATATATATATATATATATATATATATATATATATATATATATATATATATATATATATATATATATATATATATATATATATATATATATATATATATATATATATATATATATATATATATATATATATATATATATTTACATAGCACAGGACAAATCACGTCGAATGCCAAGAGTGTCCAAATAATAATCCACGGCTTTTGTAGCTAGGTAATTCGAAAGGGTTATTCCATGGTAGCTGCCGAAGAGCAAATCGGACGAATCTGCGCTGTATTGATTCTATTTGGTGGGCACCGTTAAGGTTATATGGGATTCCACAAGGCAGCCATCTCGGACCCATGATCTTCCTCCCGTATTTTAACGATGTGTATCTGTCTCTGAAATGTTCACGCTTATCTTTCGCTGATGATCTTAAGCTATTCCAAATAGTTCGAAGTAACGAGGATGCTGTTTTCCTCCAACACCAACTTAAATTTTTTCAAAGTGGTGTGAGGTAAATCGAATGGCTTTGAACATTGATAAATACTCAATCATAACGTTCACACGCAAAAAAATCATAACGTTCACACGCAAAAAAGTTCCTATAAGATACAACTACTACCTTGATGAAGTAGTGATCAATAGAACCACATGTGTTAAGGATCTCGGTGTAATTCTAGACGAGCTTTGTCTTTCAAGCAGCATATCCACTTTATTGTAGCAAAAGCATCTCGTTGTTTAGGATTTGTAATGAGAATAGCAAATCATTTCACAAACATTTACTGTTTAAAGTCTCTATATCGCTCATTCATTCACAAAAGCAAAATCTTGGCTTTACATTCCTTCCGTGGAATTTGGCCTTTCTGTTTCAACAGACTTCGCCGCCGATTCTTAGCGTACAGAATCATTGCATGGCTAGTACTATGGATCCTACTGACACTAAGAATCCTTCCAGGTCGGGGCTCGAACATACGACTGCTGGCTTGTAAGACCAGCGTCCTATGCATTGAACCGTCAACCCGTCTCACAGTTTTGAGATTATTTCACTTGAATCCCAGGGCTTCTGTATCTTGTGCGGTGTGCTCTTGCTGCAATGCATAGAGCGTTTTGCCCGAAAGTTATCGAATCAAAAAAAAACATGATCGAAATGACAGAACACAAAAAAACAGCACGTGATTTGAAAATTTTTGTTGAAATACTTGCATTGATTTCTCATGAATTACATTTTGTATTCAGGCTCTCAATGCGAAACATTTTTGGCATACTAATGTCCTGTCAACTCAAAACTTTGCTGTCGTGTATGCTTACAAGACATCACCCGTAAATCTTTCATAGAGTAACTATTGAATGTGAGAAAAATATTTTGAATTCAAAGTTACGAAAAGCAAATCGGAATAATTGTCTGCCGCATGTGTTAGTCATATTAGAATATTGAAGACAGATGATGGTGCCATATCCTACTTTAAGTTACTTAATACCATTAGTTTTTGGTTGTTCATTCGAATATTTCCTATCAATAATGGTAATCTATTTGTGTTTTTCGACAAAATGATTATTTTTTTTCAAAGTAGTAGTACGTGCAAACAGTTTGCATTGCACCTGTTAGTGACTTCAAAGCTTACGGGTTTCTGACGCAAAAGTTTTTTCCACGTTGACTAGAAAATTATGCGCGACGTCGTCGTTGTCATCGTCTTCGTTGTCCTAGCCCTGATTAAAGTTCAGCTCCACGTCTTTATGCCATGCTCCAACTATTAATGCATTTGGTTTCAGTACGAGCTTGAGTGGCGAAGTCGGGAACGCTTTATGTAGTAGCGCAGCCGTCAGAAGGAGCCGTTCCGTGTTCTAGTGAAATGTTTTCCACTTGAATCGGTTAGCAACCACAACTCAGGCAAAAATGTCGTGAGGTTCAAAAAGATTTCGCCGGTCAAATTAAACTGGAGGAAAATATTTCCCTAGAGCAAAGTGTGTCAAGACCGACGCTCGACAGCGATGGCGAGTAGCACGAGAAAATATTTATTAACAACGCCGACGCCGTCGTGGAATGGCGAACAAACTGTAGTTTTTTTTCTTCCGCCATGCTAGAAGAATTTGTTTGCATTGAGTTTTGTACTCGTTCGAAAAAGTGACAAAACTTAAATTAAAAATGGCAGAGCTTTTGGAGCGCACAGTTTTGCTGTCGCAAATTTAATAGCTTTGTTTTACTTCGTTGTTTCCGCTGTCAGACAAACGTTTCCAGTTAGTTTCATAATAGTTTAATGGAGAAAGTTTCGTAAAATTACCCATGATGGATAGGGCTCTTTCGAATTCGTTAGAAGCTATCGTCACTTAAAAGTTCCACTTCGTTCCATTAGGACATCTGCTGACAAACGAACACTGATGAGTAACGTTTCTATTCACACTTTCATCGCATTGTTCTCTGTTGAGAGAAGTATGTACAAATTGTGAAAATAAAAGAGTGTTTTTCTCATATTATTTTTCAATTCAACATCATCAGCGCAATGATAATCAACCACCCGTGCCAGTCCAGACGAGTCGGAGAGAAACCTCTGGCGTAATACAGATGAAGCTTTCAAATTACGTTCATCGTCTGTACTCTATTATGCCCAACAAAGCCATAAGGCTTTACCTTTTCAAAAAATTCTTCGGCTCCTGCAACTTTTGCCGGCTTCAATCATGTTGATTGAGGCCGTGTGCATTTGTGTGTTAAATTATACGAACGCGCATTATTCAGAAGGGAGTTATTATAACTTAATTGCAATCAAGCATCTTGAATAAACTCCACCATATGAAGCTGTGTTAGGCGGGTTTCGCGGGTAAATTGTGACACCATAATTGTTCCCAAGAGCCAAACATGCTTTCCATTCCATAGCGCTGTTGGGTAAGATATTTTCAATGACGCTTTGGCTGTACTCTTCTATCGTTCCGATACTCAAAAGAAAACGTTAGCAAAAGTTTTTGCCTACATCACTGCGGATGATGGTTTTGATTGCACTCTCAGTCAACTGAAAATGTCTACTGAATTCGCTGACAGCTCGCCAAAGTGCTTTGAAAAAATCAAAATGAATGGAGTTAATTCACGTCCGTAAAAGCGCGTTCACATTTGTCTGATTACAGTTTCCATTTAGACCAACGGTTGAGATGGCACCATACGACATGCAATTCCATCGTGAAGTAGTTTGGAGATTGAAGGAAAAGTTACTTCGCTGCATGCAACGAATTATCCGTCTGTATGCCTTCGATGGTTTTCCGTGAGCTCCAGCTGAATCAACATTTCCACCGATCCACATGGAATGACATTAGTTAGAAAAAATGCCTATATGCACCATGAACATTACAGATGATGCATGGGCAAAATAAGCACACAGTTCTCCGGACAAATGAAATTTTCATGCGGTCCAGCAGAACGAATCGAAACTTTTCTCAATTCAACAGCTTGACTGAAGCGAGAATCCTGCTCAGGATGGACGCTGCTATCGGTGAAATATATGCCGACCACGGCAGATCAACTTCTCCGGTTGCAGAAAAGTGATCAGAACGATGGTTGCTAATTTGATTTAAACTTATTGCTGGTTTCCGATCTGCAATCTAGTCCTAGCACACTAAGCTCGGTATGTGATTTGTATTAACTATTTCCGTCCCACGTTTCTCTGATGGCTCAATTACGACTAGGGTTTCCATAAACGGGTATGATATATTTACTTTTCGTATTTATTGAATTAAATATTATTATTACGTTACTAGCTGATAAATATTAATTAATGATACAGTGAACGTAAAATAGAACCAAAGTTAGCACACAACCCTATGCGAATATTAGCTAAACGATATGTTAGATTCAGGATGAAGTGGTATAAAATTTCCACCCAAGTAAAGGATGTATTTGATAAAATTGGAACATTCATATTAACTCTCCAAAACTAAACCGTCGGAATCGGAACTTCTTGTAATTTTCAGGGACGACAATGGAATCCAATGAGCTATTATTAACAAAATGTATCTTGTTCAATTTCGTCTCCCTTCCGCACCTGGCGTTTTATCACAGTTGGCAAATTTTTTACAATAGATTTTCCCAGTATATTTTGAACTTTTACCCAATTTCCCTCTAACTTCTGCTCTATCTCAATAGTTTTGGGATGTTCGTAAATCTTCGTCTTTACAAGTGCCCAGATTTTTTTAATTGGGTGAAGTTCATGAGATTTTTGGCGGACCTATATCATTTGGCACAAAATTTACTCCTTTGGCTCAGTGCCACTCTAATGATACTGGATCGGACCTAAAAAGAGTTGATTCTTCTTGTTTCCGTATGAATGGCAAGAACAACAATCTGAAAATCGCAAGACAGATATGCAACATTTTATCAAATTTCGATATTTTCTATGAAAGACATCCTCTAAAACATCGAACTTAAACTAAGCAACGTAGTATACTTGCTCAAGTTTGATCATTTGTCATGATGCAATACGGTGTGGTGAGCAAATTATTGTACAGTTTTTGTACGCGGTTTTTCGTTGTGATGTCCTGCTTTTTAGGCTTGTTGCACTAAGTAAACTTGTAATCAAGCATGCTTCATTACCATCTTCCCAAAACATTTTGGACCTTTCAACGACACTTCGAATTGTTTGGAAAGATCTTGAACTGTTGCACCACTTTCCTGGTCGTTTTACCGTCATTCAATCATTTGTACGACCACTTCCTTCCTTTCTTCGGACGCTCTTTGAGTGCTCTTACCACACGAGACACAGTTGCTTTTTTTGCAATTTCAAGCTTTTTAGCGGCACATCGATACAATGCTTTCACCAGTGCTGTAAAACTTCATTCAATTCAATTGAAACTGAATGTGGAACACATTGACGATCTCTCTAATGCAGTAAACTTCACTCTCTGACACACACAATGTTTGCTGACGGCCCGAACGGGCAGCATTCAGTTCATCACTCGTTTCTCTGCAATCGAGGCTCCGTTTAACCACCGTCAGTTGATCTCTTGAAATGACAAAATATCTTTTTCAATATTGTGAGAGCGGCCTTCAAATGCGGTTCCTGTAAACATTCGAATTGGTTCAAGAAAATAGATGTAAGACAAACCAGATAGCTGAAATATCAATCACAGAATGCACATAAATTAATTGTTTCCTCCTTCAGTTTTCATTTTTAATACTTTACTCCATTTATAATTCTATTCGTTCGAATTTGCTTACTACCAAGAGCGAAGACATTGAAGCAGGTAGACTACTTGGCACTCGAAACTGAGCAAGCAAAACTTCAAATGACTAGATACGATTATTCAACTGACGATGAATTCCGGGAGCTTCACTTGAATATGACAGCAAAAGTCAAATGAATTAGTAGGGATATGCAGACTGTCAGCGGCCATAAATTTCATTTTCATCTTATTTTATTCGATTGAAAATGAAATTTTACCGCACTGGCTTTCACAGACAATTTATTGTTCCACGACATGACTGCACGGAGAATCCTTCGATCAAAAAATTGCGATATCGCAGTTTTTGATTTTTGCGATAGTTGATTTAACTAATTTCTTTTTGATTCAACCAATATGGTTTTTGATTTGCATATATTCAAGTAGTTGAAAAATATGTTGTTTTGAATGCTGTCAAATGCCGGAGACAGTTGAAAGCAACACAATAATCGCAATGCAGAATCAACAATTTATTTAGTTGAAATCTGTTCGCGTCGCTTCAAAATGTCAATGAAAACAACATCGATGATTAAAGCGTTTGGTGAAATTGTGTCCATTCGATTTGAGAAATCTATGATGCCATAACAAGTGTTTATCTAACAGCGGTGTTGTGTAAAAGTTAACCTTGTTTAAGATGAAAAAGATTTGGAGACAAATTAGAAAATGTTAATGAATGATCATCTCGTAATCTTTCAGGTATGCGCAAAAATTTTACACTTCAAATTCGATAATTGATTTACTTCCATCAGACTGTTTTACTTCCAGCTTTTTGATACCGATGACGATGTTCATGCATTAGTAATAAAACACTTTTTGACATGAATTTAATTCATAAAAGTAACAGGAGCGAAGGGTTTCAAACACACAGAACGCGCTGCGATTGAATGGCGCGTTTGAATTGCCGTCGCAAAATTCCAATTCTCAGCGGTTGATGCACCCAAGCTCATGTAAATTGACTAAAATTATCAGTGCATAACTTTAGTTCAACCGTTTGAAGGCATCATCTTTCAATACTCAATTTAGGTAAATTTGATAATTTCGCTAATTTACTCGCCCCTCCGGGCACTTTGGCTGATTAAAAACGTTTTTCTACATCAATCATTTCCGATCGAATCAGAGTTTTTTTTTAGAATTTAGATCTTTACTGATCTCGACTTGACATGATCATGATCATACAAAAATCAAAATCACTTAGAGATCAGATCAGCTCTGATTTCGTAATGGTAAATTATTCCTTGGTTAAGATCACTTGAAATCAGCAGTGGTCGGTAGTTTTCCCAGCTCTAATGATATTACATGTCAATATGAAATACTGTTTATATTTTAACAACGATATTTATTCAATGAATCTCAACATACCGAACTTATTTCAAATAGATCATGACGTGTATCAGTAAGTCTATTTTGATTATTTTCGCAAATCAATAACATTGTTTGAGTTGTTCCAACTATTTGCAATGTCTAAAACAAATAAAACCGATTTATTTTTCAACTAACAGAATTTTGTTTCAATAACAACACCAGTTATTTCTACTAAAATATTTTTTGGAATTGAAAGGTACTTCCAGGAATTGTTCTCACTAATTGACAGCATTTTTGTTTTTTAAAAGTTAAATTAGTTGTTTCAACCATCGTTTCTGCTAATCGAAAAACAAAAATGACAGTTTAGTTAAAACAACAATCGATTAGTTGTACCAAATTTTAAACCATCGAATTCAGAAAATCAACTAATATTCTGGTTGAAATGGGATCGCGGGTGGTTCCGTGTGGGACTATGAAACTAGATAGATACAAATAATGCAAATGTTTGTGTATATATATATATATATATATATATATATATATATATATATATATATATATATATATATATATATATATATATATATATATATATATATATATATATATATATATATATATATATATATATATATATATATATATATATATATATATATATATATATATATACAACAAAGTGACAAATATTGTCACTCACATTTCTCGGAGATGGCTAAACCATCACAAACTTTCACAAACTTTGATTCAAATGAAAGGTCTCACGGTCACATACAAAATTCCTGTATTTCATTAGGATCTTTTTTTACGAGTTGTTGTGTAGGGCACGTATCTCGTGTTCGTTTTTTTGCCCCTGCATGTAGGTTCTAAAACGAAAGCGGTATCTGATTGTCTGTTCTAATCAAAAGAGAATTGAACAGGAATCTATAAATATGAACACATTCGTAATTGATTTAGAAAATAATCAGTTTACTCAGGGTGACCTAACTCAGTGTTTGATGTGATGAAAACGACTCAGAGTTCATCTGTCAAAAAACAAAAAAAAAATAAATAAATAATAATAAAATAATAATTTGCCATCATTTGGTTTATGTCTTTTTTGAACGATTATGTTGCAAAAAAGAGCTGTGCAAAAATCGATCCGAGGCAAAATGTCATGAAAAAGGATGCTGTACACAGTCTTTTTGGTACATAGAAACAATTGCATGTAACATTTTTCAAAATCGTGGTTCACGTTGATCCCAAGCATCGCTATATCCTTACACTGCTGAAATAGGGGGAAGAGTCGCTTACACAAAAATATCGATATCTCCGTTAAAAATGAATGGATTACTACAAACCATGGCTTGTTGGATAGCTATTACCGTGTAAAATTTAATTCTCAAAACATATTTTGTTTACAAGGACAATCGTGACAGATTGAAAATTTTGAAATATAACTTCGTATAACTCAAAAAGTAAAAATCCGATCACAAAAACATTCAATGGCGTTCAGGGCGACGGCAAGATCTTTAATTTGCGGCTAGTTTGATTATAACCGGTCCAGTCATCTCTGAGATCTCTACATCTTTGTTGACAACACACTCACGGACATTTGCTCAGTACGTCGAGCTGAATTAATTGGTATATGAAAATCGGCCCTCCGGATCTCGGAAATTTTTTAAAAATTTTAAGCGAATTCTATACCTATTTTTTATTTAAAAAAAGGTAAAAATGAAATATTTTCAATAGAAATCGAAACGAAAAATAATAATCGACAATTAAATGATTTTTACAAAACAAATAAACCTAAAATATTCAGCGGAAATAGAACTCTCTCAACTATTCTAAATGTTTAAATTTCAGACTATAAGCCTAAAAACGATATTTTCGCGAAAACTAGTTCACAAATTTAACAATTGTTTGGAATGATTTAAAAAAAAAATCACTAATTTCAAAGATTTCTATTGAGAATCAGAAACCTATCCGTGTAAAGTGAAATACCCTGTGCCACATTATTTGTCTGTCACAACAGCATATAAATAAATATTTCATTAACCTTAGTAAGCCAAAACCGCTCAAGTATTCGCGTGCCAAAAGCAAAAAACGCGCGCCATCGAAACGCCAAACGAAAAAGTAATCTGTTTAAATATCACTTTCAAGCAGCAGCACACTGACAGGCTTTCTCGTTAAGAATTTTCCCGGTGTAATGCCACGAGCTCCACCACGTTCCGCTCTTAAAACGGCAAGATTTACATCCGCTAAGCAAGCGAAAAAAATGGATGGTGACGAGAACATTGTGGCATCTTCGTTGCTGTTGGCAGTCAGTGGCTACTGTGGTGAATGCATAGTAGCTAGTAGAAGTAGTTGTAGTGGTAGTAGTAGTAGAAGTAGTAGTAAAAGTAATAGTAGTAGTAGTAGTAGTAGTAGTGGTGGTAGTAGTAAACAGCACCATTGAAGTCCGAGACCATTATTCAGACCTCAAGGCAAAGAGCACGATCCCGACGAGTGGAATAGGATTTCTCCCCGTAAGCTGTTGATGCTGACACAAAAATGTCTCCCTTCTTCCTTCTGTTATTGTACAGTACCACTTTTTGAAGCCACGTTTGAATGCTACTACAAACGGTTGGAGGATGATATGAAGAGAAACGCGTTTAAATAAACATAAAACAAAAGGTTTCTGTTTGAATTTGGTGCTTCTCGGCACTCGAAATTCGAAACTATTCCAAGCATCTTGGAAAGAGATTAAGAGGGCGCCAGGCGCAGTCCAACTTTTGATCCATTCGGAACGAGACGAAAGATAGCATCAGTGGCAGCAGCAAAATAGTCTCAGCGGAAATTAAGTATGATGGGGTGAACAAAAAGATTTACTCTACGGAACAATTATTTTAAATGAGCGCCGCCAGTGACTCTTGTTAAGAAAACGAGAGTCGATAAAAAATGAGAGTTGATTAATTTGCGATATTTTTCACGTATTTAAACAGTTAAAAAAAACATTTTAAAACTTATGCTTCCTCTTTGTGCCTAATTAGCAATCAAAGTTTAAATGCAGGGGCGTCGATTTCGGGATATCAATTAAATCCACGGATTGTGTCATTTTGGTTCAAAATCAAAACTGTAGCATTTTAATGGCATTTTGACAAAGAAAATTTTCTCTGTGTTTTTATATTCTAAATCCATGCTGAAAAGCTTGACTCATAACACTACGAAGCGCTCACGGACTAATAAAAAGCAATGAAAAACTTTTTTTTTTCATTTGTAGCAGAATAATACGGGATTCGATTCGTTCGAGGCCAATCCCCCGTTGGAAAAACTTTGAAGATTCAATTAGCATTTTTATCGTTGTTCTGCTCACTGAAAATTCTTTTCGAATTTAATTTGCCGCAACGTTTGCCAACTAGTGACTTGTCGAGGAGCCACCGGTAGAGGCCAATTCTTGGCTATCTCATGTGATATCCGCGTATTGGGCTCTTAGCCACCATCGAATAAATGAATGCTTCACAATTGCTCATCGGCGGAACCAGATGGAAAAGTTGTGGCCTTTTGTTGAGAAGGTTTTTTCTTTCTTTCGTTTTCAATTCCATTCCACCTCTAATTGATCATGAAAACAGGTTTTGTACATTTTCAATTAAATTCCTTGAAAAAAAAATTCAATGCAGTATAATTGAAACCATTATGGAAGTGAGGATAGATAAGAAATCTGTTTCGGGACCATTTGTGCTGAGCAACAAAAACAATCATTGCTACTCGATTCTAGATGCTTCAGAACTTACGGACAAAAATGTTCGAGAATCCCCCTGTATCACAAGAAATTATGAGTGAGGAAATATTATAGTACCTATACATGTTTTTGGTAGTTTTGAACTCATTCAAAAAGAATTTAGTGAGAGCACTTGATAATAGTTCTGTATGCAACTCAGTTTGTTATGATACAGTAGTTCCATACAGTTCTTCCGAAGATCTTTACTCTAATATACTGGGGAACCATTGAACGCTCTTTTCAAATCTCTGGAAATTAATCTTATCCCAACAAAATCTTTGTAGATAATGCAAGAAGGATTGGCGAGAAAAGTAGACAATCATTTATAAACGTCAGTTGGTGCACCATAAGGACTCGTAATTAAACATTCAGGAACAATTTTCGATGAAATCGGAGCTAGAACATCCGGACATTTTTTTCTTTTTAAATACAGAATCAAAATTATCTGTAACATCCCAGTTCAGTCTACAGGAGGCAATATTACAAATTCACTTGTGATACTACTGAAATTTGTCTAAAACTCTCGAGCATAGGAGTATTTCTTTTCTATTTATCTGGAAAATGACCAATAGCTACAGGTCAATCAATGTTTTTTGAAGACATTAGCGCTTCAGCTTTAAGAAAGCAGTCATTCATCTAACCACATCAGCATAACTTACCGAAAAAAGAATACCAGTGAAACAACCAAGGCCATAGATTACCAGTCCCAGAAGTTTTAATGCTGATTAATTTGTATTTAAACTTACTCCAATTTCTGAAGCTGTGCCAAACCGTCATGCAAACTCACGCTCGCCATACTGTACCGTAAATCCGGTGGTCTTTTGTGTTAGCCTCACGCTGAGACGTGCCACCGTTTCATATAAAGTACGAAACTTTTTCAACTTTATCGCTTTGTGTGTGTGTTTGTGTGGAACTCTGCGTGTTTGCGAAGGAAGCATGCTTGAATGCCAACAGCCAAACGAATAGCGTTAAAGAACTTAGTTTTGAGGTGCACCAAATTTCTACCGTCAAAAGCTGCTTCGCCGAAATCGCGTTGTTTGATGGAGGGACAGTTGATGGCTAGGGAACGTGGGAAAAATTAAACATTTAAAACGTAATTTGCATACCGAGCTTACCAGGATATTATTTTCGTCAAAGTGGTTGTTTTTGGTTATGACACAGATTAGTACAAGTTCCGCGGAATTCTAGATGAGTGATGGCAATTTTTCGAATGGAAGCCGCGAACGGTTTAGTACCGCAAATAAATTACTTAATTAAAATTAAAATTCGATTTTAAAGCAAATAGTTTTGCAGTCCTGCAACTACCGGATGGTTTATTAATTGCAAATGGGTGCGGAAAAGTGAAGTGAATAACCGACACAAACTGCGGTTTTCCAATGGTGTGACATGGACGAGGGGATTATCAAATTAATGTTTGAACTGAGTGGGAACATTCAGAACGAAATAAATAACACTAATAAAAACTTATTCACTGGAACCAAATCTAGCACTGCAACTATTTTTTTCAAATTGCGCTGGTTGAGAAAGTTATTACTTAATCTTCTAAGATAGAAAAAAACAATAAGGAATTCGAAATTGGGTGTTGAAGCATCACGTCATTATCAGCAAGTTTGTTATAAACTTGTAGGAGTCAACATAAAGTATACTGTAATTAGTTCCATTCACATTCAAAAATAGATTGCAAAAAGAATACTACATTGTCGTACTACTTCGTTACCTAACACAATCGAATCGACGTTCAGTTTTTAATATACGTTGAAAACCATCCCAGCAACTCAAAGAAATGTTCCATCTTTTGGAGCGATTTTCTGCTGCATTCTTCCCTCCCAAAATGACTCGCATACATAGCTCAGAAGCATTGAGCGTTGTAAGGAAAGCGCTCTTCATCTGCATAGCCGCACTTCGGTAACGATGGTATTTTCCTATCGTAATCTGACTCATGTTGACAGATTTTTCGGATCGACGATGGTAGCGGAATGTGACTGAAGGTAGAATTGTCGTACGGAAGGGTGGCTGCAGATATCACAAGTCAGCACGCTAAACGAAGCGGAAAAATGCGAATTGATGGAGGTATCTGTTACATTTTGCACATGATTGATGGCAAAAATTCGATTTGACTCAGTGGAGCAGAAGTTACTGCTGTTGCTACTTTCGTACTTTCGGAAAGTTGAGCATGCCAGAAAACGGTACGAGAAATCGGAGGCAGCAGGTCCTCACGATCGATGAAAGCTCGACACACCGCCAGAGAGTGCCCGGCAGGAAACGAGCGGCGGCGCACTTAGCTTTGCTCCAGCCGGTGTCAACGTCGTTGGTGGAGTTACAGAAGAAACAGACGATGCATGAAGGCAGATGCTGTAATATTAGTTTTACCTCAATGGTATTCTAGAAACGGATCAGTCAATAGTTGGAAAATTATTTATGTTTAAAGTGGATTTTTACTGACCATTGCTACTGACAAATGTCAAGAGAGAATTGGTTTCATGCAGTTGGTAGGATTCAAATAAGCAACGAAGAATGCGACCACTGTGAAGCAAACATGCTTAACCAACTCGAAATGCAATATTCTGATGAACTACAATAAGCGGATTATATGTCAGTAGAAAATTCAGTTTTTTATGAAAAAGAAATATCAGTGTATTATGCTTTTGACATACGCTAAGGATTTTTTTAACACGCGGTTTTGGAAAAATAGTAAAAACAGCACCGTGTTGATTGCGAGAACCGTGCAAAAAACCGTGTGTCTAGAGTTGGGAACGGATATAGCTAGTTCGGCTTCCAACCATTTCGCACATGGTTTAACGAATAATGTTTGTTTTTTCTTATCCGGAGTATAACCGACCGGATTTGCTCTTCGACTCGCTCTTCCTGGTCTGTTGTCAGGTAGAAGAGGTAGTAATGTTTTGTCAGGTGCAAGTTAGTGTCATAGGGCTAATGTACCAATACTCATTAGTAGAGTCACCGGCCCTTATTACCGGTTTCACTACACGGTGAAAACCAAGTGAAGTGATTGTGACCCTTATTATCGGTATCACTTCAAGGTGAAAATCGAGTGAGGTGAATTTAGGTCCTTAGTACGGAAGTCGCATCAAAGACAAAAGTAATTATTTGGATGAACTTGATGTCATTATGAACATCACGCCATCAACATTTCGTAGAAAAAATGAGTTTTTTCCACTATAGTGATCACTTCACTATGCGTGATACTGGTAATAGGGAAAATCAAGTGAAGTGACATGTAAGTGAAGTGAATGTGAAAGTGGAAGTGAGAACGGTAATAAGGGCCACCATATTATTTTACCGATTACTCGACCTTCGATCAATGAATTGTGACAAAATTGGATACAATATCTTTGCTTCGGCTCTAAGAATCAATCCTGCAGAAAGAATAGTTCGAACATTGAACAAAACTGCTGCTATAGTAATGCGGAAACTCGAAACGAATTCATCTTACTCTTAAACTCCATTTATCGAACAGAGACATCAATCATCAATCAATCTAACTAATGGTTTTCTTACATGAGATGACTACAAGAGCTAAGATGAAGGGGGGTACCATTACCCTATATATCCATTTAGTGAAGTGAACATGTTGCAACTCTTGCCAAGTAAGGAATACTTGCGGGAAGTGTTGACTTATTACTTTATTTTGATTAAAGGGCTACTGACTCCAGTCGAATTTGTGAATTCGCGATTTGTGAACGTCGATTTAACGATTTAACAGTGAAGATTCCAGTGTGAAAGACAAAGACCGCGCAGATTAACCCAAAAATTGGAAGATGTCTAATGGCAAGGAAAGTTGAACAAAGACAATAGGGTAGAATCGATAGCCTTGAGCTATTTTTCACTTGAATTTTTTTATAACTGCAAATGAAAAGTATTTAAACATTCCGTATTCCGGCATTTTAGAATACATCTTTACCTTCGTTGTGATTTTTTTTGTAAACAGATACTTTTGTAATTTCTGCATAAAAATTAAACTTGAAAATTGCCATGGGTGCCATGGGTCACATCTGTCATAATTGAATTTATAATTGTTTCAATTGTTAAATCTTTGTATTATTCCATGTAAAGAAAAGAGGATTAGGGTGGTAACAAATTCATATTTTCCAAAAATTTATTATGATTCAAAAGGAAAATTTTTAAAAAATGTTTGTTTGATGCGAAATTTATTTCCACATTTGACGCAATACATTCACTTAGCGTATTTTGCCGACTTTCTAGGCGATAAGGACTTCTTACGTTTTTTGCCGAGAAGGCACATTTCACGGCCGTTGATGATTATTTCTCTTATTTTCGCTGTTCATGAGCAGTGGCCCAAGGCTGCACTGTGCCCCAAGGCTCTCGATTATGCCTTCTAACATTAGAATTATAATGAAATCCATAAAATCGTATTCTCTGTTGATTATTTCATCATTCTCTGCAAAACTGAAGAAAAAACTTACATTCAGTCAATTTAATGATAAAAACAAAAATTTTCATTGTCGTTTCAAAAATTTCTTTTTCTTTTGAAGTAATCAATAAATGAAATTTGGATCGACGTCTTATTTAATTACAATTAAAAATTTAAATGAATTACCTTTCGATAAAACACGAGTGGCCCAAGACATACGCTGACTCAAACCTGCCGGCTATCCAAACTCAAAAACAAATTACGGAGAGGTTAAACGTTAGTCGTCATGTCATCTCTGATCACGTTATGTGAAAGATTCAGGAGAAAGAAAAATGGGATCCTCAGAGTTTTTCTGCACTGAGCCGTGAAAGGAGATGAGATATGGACTTATTTTGAAAAGAATAGAAAAAATAGAAAACCATGGGTTTACCTTGACCAACCATCGATATCAGCTGTGAAATCTTATCGATTTTGAAAGAAAACGATGCTGCGCATTTGGTGAGATCGAGAATTATTTTGTACTTCGACCTTCTCAAAAACTAAAAAAACTGGAAATACTACCGACAGCAGCAGAATTTAATCAAACTACTCAAGAACCTACTAAAATACTTTACAAGACATTAGAATATCATTTAGTAGTACGACAAATCTCTAGCAAACAGCAAAAGTTCTCAGAGCATCATTTCTGAAACTCAGATGAGAACTTTTGCTTCACCCACCATACTCACAAGACTAGCTCCCTTCCGACTATCATTTGTTTCGATTGATGTCACACTTCATTAGTGTGGAAAAAAGGCTTCAGTACTATGGAAAATTGTTTCACAACTGACTTGTTTCAAAATATGAATTCTTTCGACAATCATGAGTTGGTTGAAAGATGTAACAACGCACACCTTTAAATAAAGTATCTTAAACTTAGTACTCACAATCAACACGTATTTCCATTAAAAATTCCAACATTATTAATTGGTACCTCATGTATATTCGTATACTTAAAGGGGGCTGTGAAAAATCGATTTCTTTAATCGATCTCCAGATAACCATTTAGTATGTTCAAGATCACGATTTAATATTTAATCAAGATCACTCCACTTGTATATTTACACGTTATAATTAAATCGCAAAGCATGCTGCAAATATGCACGATATGTGCAAAAGAGGGAGCGATATACATACATGCACGTTCTGAAAATCAAAAGCAGAGATGCGATGTCGTAAAATATTTAATGCAATTCAATTTAGTTATTTAGCTAAAGCGATCTAGACAGGACCTACTGACCTTTAGCATTTTAGATATGGACGCCAAAGAAGCAGACTGAAATTATAGAAATGTACATTGAAAACAATAGTTCAGCAGTAAAAACAGTGCGTGCTATCTTGAATCAAATGAAAGACATTCGGTTCTAACGCTAAGATAATTCCTACTGGCTACTAATTCCTACTATTTTGTTTGAAGAATAAGATTTATGCCTGCAAACCGAAGATAATTGTGACACATTTAGATATTTACATTACATTATTTACATATCAAAGTTCGTTACAATCTTGTTATCATATAGCCCAAATTATGTAATAATATGTGAGAACGGGTACGACGACTTTCGTTGATTGAATTAAAAGATAGTTTTTTTGGTAATTTGTTGCTTTTAAAATATTTATTTCACGTCTTATGGCCGTTGAAGTGAAATAAATATTTTCTGTTTCAGTAAACTGGAGCAGGACCTACAATTTGGAATCATTTGATAAACAATTAATTAGTAACTACTCCACCAGGGTGCCATTAAGCCACTGATTTGCTCGCAACAGATGAAGTGAGTTAAACATTGATACTTCGCGAAAATCAGATTTTTCCAGAATGCGATCATCGACCAAGTTTCTGAGAAACTTAATATCTATCGAATCCCGAGTAGAGTGTGAGATCAAAAAGAAAACTCAATTTGATGTTGTGCTGTTCGTATATATCGATTACTTAATTTGCTGTCGTTTTGGTCTTTTTACGTGTAAAAGATCAACATAGAAAGCAAAAAAAAATGCAATGTGACATCAAACTGAAAACTAGTTTTGCTCTCAGTGAAAGCACACTGAAAACTTAATTTGATGTAGATTTTCTCGAAATGACACGTCACGAGCATAAGCTAAAAATAAACTAGCAAAAAAAGGTCCATTTAGGCGATTTACTAGCAAGCAAAAAAAAGATTGTATGCAACCCCACCGCTACCACACCACGGAGAGAATCCGGTTTCGAACTTAGGTGATTTGGAATGCGAACTTTTTGCGATTGCTATGGACTGTAAGTGCTAGTTATAAGTAGACGGAAAATGTTCGATTATATGACAAGCAGTGTTGCTTCACAAAGTTATATACAGGTAGTTTCTGTCACTGTACACTCGTTGCGTCGCTTCATTCCCGCATCCGGCCGTGAATAGCAGTGTGGCTATTTGAGCACAGTATTAAAATTTTCTCTTTGTCCTTCTCATATACAAAACTGTAGCATTCGAACATTATAACATTATAACATTAAATTGAGTTATCTACTTGATCTCACACAACTCGCACATGCAATCACTTTGAAATACTTGACACGAATGCCACAAAGATGGTAAAGTGTCATTAATAATTAAAAAAAAAAAACTTTGAAATACTAATTTAGAGGCTCTGAAGACCGAACGTTTTACAGTGAAGTCTTCTACAACACAGGAAACGTGAATTGGGAATCCCAGTATCCCAGATCATTTTTTTTTCGACTAATTTGGACAATGAACGATTATCTCGCTTCTGATCACAGATAGAAGCATAATTTCTTGAGTAAATTTTTAGTTCTTGTGTAGACTTATAATTTACGATCATTTGATGCAGAATTAGTCCTGTGACTCAAAATTATGAAGATTTAGTTAGACGGTTTCTTTGGAAAAGTGTATTAATGTTCCAAGATCTATTAGATGATTGATAAAATACTACTCATAGTATCTAGCGTTAGTGAGTGTATGAAGCTCTAAGCATTTATAACTAGAATTGTTTTGAAGAGTGTCTTCGACACAGTTTGTGGAATACTTAGGAATATACAAATAAAACATATATTTTCTTAGTGGCTCCTATAAGCCACTAAAGTATTATTAAGAATTAGCTCTAGGTTATGAAATCTGAGACATTCAATGATCGATGTTCAAACTTCGTAAACAATGAATTTTCCATACTGTTGGATATAAAGTTATGGGTATTTTCATATCGGGTTTGGCGATTAGATTATTTTCGCCATCTAGGTCCCCGATTTCTTGATGCACTGAAAATAATGGTCTAGCTACTTTGGAATGAACTTCGCGACGTCATATGATTACAAATATCGAAACATTTTTTTTAAACTGAACGTAAAAATTGCTACAGGACCGGATTCTTAACGTATCTAGAAGAAATCGATGACGTCAAATATATTTCTTATATCAAATTCTGAAATAAGCTCTGTTTGGTCAGGAAAATTTCAATTCAGATGAGGTGGACTGTACAACGTCAGATCTTCTGAGCACGATTCTTTGCGGGCGGACAATTCTTGGATTTCGGGTTACGGTCGGAAAATTTAGATATTGCGTTAGAAAAAATCTTATCTTTATTTCTCATAGCAAACAGCGCCTCGCGATGTTGCTGCTTTGGTAGTCTCACTAATACTAAAAAAAATGGTGGCAAATTTCACTAATGAATTTCTCTTTTCGCGCGTGTTCGCGCCCTTTTTCATTTCTCCGATCGATCTGTCTCGCTTTTCTGTCAGAACGCAAAACGTTGCGTTTTACGTTGGATACATTAACTGTCAATTGCCGCGTAATCTATTCCGTACGGAACAAGCTCCTTCTACGGCAGACGATCAGTGAGATGGGAATGCCAAATCCACTATTCAGATTGACCTGCTTCAGACAAACGTGGTACTGATGATTGCCATATATATATATATATATATATATATATATATATATATATATATATATATATATATATATATATATATATATATATATATATATATATATATATATATATATATATATATATATATATATATATATATATATATATATATATATATATATATATATATATATATATATATATATATATATATATATATATATATATATATATAAACAGTTATTTTAATATCGATTGAGTCGTCAACTAATCAGACTGTTCTATATTGAATCAGCTCTGATGCAAAAAAAATTATGTCAAGGTTTCCAGTTGCTGACTCTCTACTATGTATCATATCGCACACCACATCAAAGAATTGCTTTCAGACTGCTAATAGGTCCCAAACCACCATTTTTGTGATACATTGTGTAGCAGGATTTCGCTTTTGTTCCTCACAAAGCACAAATTTTGTCTGTGGTGCTTTCCATTTAGCACCACACTCCCATCGATGTCACCAACTGTGCTCGAGAGCGACCGCCCCGGATCAACGAAACGAAACGAAATCACTGATTCTGATAGAAGTGGTCTCAAGTCTGACACCGGGGTATTTTGTTAATCACAGTAATAAGATGTGAAGTCGAGCGTAGGGAGACATTGTAGCGCCTTGCAGCAATCGCCTTATAAAACTAGATAGCTTTTGAACGGTGCTCTACGCGGAGAATCCGAGAAACAACTGAGCTCTCTATTGGAAGTAACCATCGGCAGCATTGTGCTGCGCTACACCGGGCTTCCGGCCTCATTTCATGCTTCAATTTGGAAACCAGTTGGATTGATTTCCTTGCTGAACCGTGTCTCAGCTGCCATCAGTAGCAATCGCCATGTATTCGACTCGGCTGACGATTTGGTGTACTCCTGACCTGATTTCTTTTGTGAGCAATACAGTGATGTAAGCAGGTGGGATGAGAAGGTTCTGCAAGACCATCAATAAGGTCCCAATCGATTTATATTTCTACTCCGTTTTCTTACAACTGGTTTCAATTCCGTTGTTTGTATGTTTCTAACCTAGTATTGCGATGAATGACTACTAGGATATTTTAGTATAAAACAATGCATCTTAAATAAAACTTTATTCAAAATGTCCGAAACATAAAACTTATTTCCAATTCATCTTTTCGTTGAAGTGCCGTGTTCAGTATCGAATTAATAATAATCTGTTCTGTCGGAGAAGAAAGTTTAGAATGGAAAATTTATCATTAAATTGGATTAAACCACATTTATCATTAAATTGGATTAAACCACGGTTTGGAGTAGAATCAGAACTAATTGGCTCAAGTGGTACGTTCCCCTAGTTAAGTTGATCTTCTGGTTTCTGCATACAGAGAATCGAGTTCAATTACTCGAAACCTGATCCGAAAACTAAACAGATGGGTTCGGGTCTGGTTCGGGTAGGAATTTTTATTTTTGGCGGAATACGGGTCGTTTTCGTGTTAAAAAAAGAAATTCGGGTACGGGTAGGGAACGAGTGAAAATTTTTGTTTTTATTATATTGTAAAATAATTACACCAATTGACTATTATTTCATTGAGTCGGAGAGAAATTAAATTACTTCTCGCATCTATACACTTTGAGTACGATAGTGAACGAAAAAGTGCAAACATTTATTTTGCGATTTAAAAAAATTTTGAGCAATTTATTTTTAAACAATAATAACAATAACACAGCTGAACGGGAAAACAACTTAATTACAACCAGCCTCGAGGGATGCGCAATATGTCTGCCATTTTTATTTTTATTTAAAATTTCATTTTGCGATCTCTACGAATTAATTCGAATGATATACGACACTCAATCCTTTGGGCCTTGATTCAAAAATCGGTCTTCACAGTGATTATTTAACCGTTTTGCCGTGAATACGACTTACTTTACTATGGGGTGCCTTTTCAAAATTAGCCATATGGAAGAATGGGCAGAACTTAATCGTGAATATCTCGACTTGTATTAATGGTAGCAACATAATTCTTTCACAATTTCATCAAAAATATGATCAGGAGTTTAGGATAATATTTTGAACAGTGTGAGATAACCACAAACAACTCAAAAATAAAGTTTTCTCAAAATTTGAAAACAATGCGGAAAACTCTTTACTTTCACTCGGGTTTTTCGCGCAAGGACGACGATTTTGAGGTAGTCAGGCACATACTTTCAACTGACTGCGTATAAAAGGGGAACCGTGGTGAAAATCGATCATTTCTTTTCGTGCGTTCGATGGAAACAGACGTCGTGGGAGCTAAACATTCAACCAGCAGCGACGGAGAGTGCACCTTCTGCGTGGTTAAAACCTCAAGCGCTCAGGTCGCAACTCTCATTTGCTTTTTGGTAGTCGTAACGAGAAGTTCAAGTTTCAGATTTCAGTTCCGCAATATAGGTTTAGAATTCAGAGCCTGCGTGCTGAAACTCGATTCTGGAACTGTATTCCGGAACTGATTTGAGTTTCGAAATTGCAGTTCTAGAATTCAAACTGGATTCTGAGTCTGTTATTGGTTCTTAATTTAGTTCTTGAACTCAGGGTCCAGTTCATTGATCCAGACTTCTTCTATTCGGTTCTTTTTAGAACCATTATAATACTCCTGAAGAATTATGCGGAATTTTACTTTACTGTACTCCATACAACCTATTCTGGTAGTCATGGCGAAAAATCGTCTTCAAGTTTCAGAACTTAGTTCCGGAATATGGGTTTAGAATTCAGAGTCTGTGCGCTGATCTAACTCAACTCGTCTCTCTCCATCACGAACGCTTTCATAAAAAGTTCTTTTCAGAGCCACCATTATTTTATTATAAAGAACTATACTGCTTATTTCATAATATTTAATTGCGTTTCAGAATGTTTAATGTAACTAATCTGTAATTTAGTCTAGGCGCATCATTTAAATTTAAATTTAAACAATCGATCAACTACCAATTCGAATTCGGAAGCTTAAATAAAGTGTATTCACGACATCCAGTTATGTCTCTGACATTACACACCCGTACTTTTTCATACAAGTATGGCAGAACATCAAAAAATAGTGGTGGTGGTGAGCTAACTTCATCCGCGTCCGTCGCCGCCATTTTTTTTTTCAAATAGCGATTCGTCAGCAATGCTATCGATTTCTATCAGTACATATCTTATTAAAAACTTAAATTGTGTTGTAATTTTATCATCAACTACATATTTTAGGTCGTAAGTACGCAAAAATGATGGCATTGTAAGGGAACATTTATCCAACGAGTGACGACCACACATTTTTTTTAAATAAGCAGGCTGTTTTGATGCTTGGTTTAAGGAGTGTATCGAAAAGTAGTTAGCAACATTGATTATTGAATAAAAAAGCAAAAAAAAAAACATATTTTAACATCAGTTTTCGATATATTGTAGAAAAATTACATTTTTATGCATTTCACTGATTATATTGAAGAAAATTTTAGTTTCTGTGAAACGCTCGCATTTTGGACATTCTTCCTTAAATTCTGCACAGTTACTTTTGTGACTTTCCTGGTGACAGCTGTCCAGTTTTTTTTTCGAACTCCTGCATGTTTTGGGACACTGTACCTTCCTTCCGAAAGTGCCGCTTGACAATTTCCGAATACCTTTCAATTGGCCGAAGATCCGGGCAGTTCGGTGGGTTGATGTCTTTTTTCACGAATTGTACAATATTTTTTGACAACCACTGTAGAACGGAGTTGGCGTAGTGGGCTGAAGCCAAATCCGGCCAGAAGAGAGGAGGAGCCTTATGCTTTCTGTACAGTGGCAGCATTCTCTTCTTCAAACATTCTTCCTCGTACACCTTGGCGTTAATTGTGCCCTTCGTGAAGAAAATCGACGACAGCAAACCACAGGTGCAAATTGCTTGCCAGACCAACACCTTCTGCCCAAACTTTTCCATCGCCACCGTGGTGTCAGCGTTGTCCAGGTCCTGATACACCGATTTCGTAAAATATTCCGGTTCGGGCAGCGCTCGAGAGTCTTCCTTGGCGTAGGTTTCGTCGTCGATTAGGATGCATCCGTCTATTCTGTAGAATCCGGTTATACAGTTTTCGCGCTCTTGTTTTGGCCTGAGCTTGCTGTACCAGGGACTTTTTCGGCACCTTCTGTTTCTTGTACGTTTTCAGGGAGTTCCGAACTTTTATCCGTTGAATCATCCCGATGCTGGTGTTGAACTGCTTGGCCAAATCCCGCGTCGACGCCGACGGGCTGGCTGGGACCCGTTTTCCTACGGGATCGGGGCAAATCCTTCATGGAAAGGATCTTAACGAACTTCTCGATAATATTTTTGACACTGGTGTGGTGCACTTTCACCCGTTTTGCAATTTCCTTGTTCGTGATACCACTTTCTGAGCACCAAGTGTGCAGAATTTTCTTTCACGTTTCCGGATCAATATCAATTCGACTCATCATAGAAACGATAAACCGTACCGAAACCAATCGATTGCGCAGCTGTTATTGACATGTAAACAAACATGTCACCGCAAAACACGCTGCAAAAAATAAAGCCATTTCAGAGTAATAACTGTTTGAATGTTGCTAACTACTTATCGATACACTCCTTAGTGTTCATATGACTTCGTGTCCAATCTCTCCAATGGTACGGAATGAGGTCCATTAGGAGATCGATAGTACGTATTATCTTTCTCCGTACAGGACCAGTCTAGATGTTCTGCGGAATTCCACGGGGAAAACAACTTGACCAAGAATAGATCCACTTGGTTTCTGCTTCCATGTCGTAAAAAGCGTCAATTGCAAGAGTTTCATTTTTCCTTCAGTTATCAGATTGTTTCAACATTGCACATCTGATTACTCTATTTTACTGAATTATCTCTTCATTCAACAAACAGTTTTTTTTCATATTCTCTCAATTTTATGACAAAATGATTTTTTATTTATTTCCATTTAACTTATGAGAAAGTGTTTTTTGGTAGTTTTTTCTTCTTCAATGTCTTTTAAGATTATAAATTGAATAATAAAAATCAACTACCGCGAAGATCTGTTAATATTAAATTACAATAAGAGAGTTTTAGATTGAATAAATGATAGAAAAATACTTGTTTGTTTGATCATCTATTTCCTGATAATCGGTTATGTTACGTTTGTTTGGAAATTTAAAAAGGTTTGATATATTTTACAGAATCTACAGAATAATTAATATACGTACTTGATTAACGAGCTTCCGGATTTTACAAAACAGTGAATCAACTATTTTGTTGAGATCATATTCACTCGTTTATACTGTAGCGGTTAAATTTTTCTATCGTTCCGCGATAGCGTGTCAGATTTTCCCTCAGTTTCCACAAATAAGAACTGTGAATCATGAACTTCCGGGACTTCAGTATCGGATTATGTTGAAAAGTTCACTCGGGAAGTCCATGAGTTTTGTGGTGAATCCGAGTTGGTCAGGTAAGCAATTTCTTAAACCCGACAAGTTTTGCAATAACATACTTTTCCATTCTTTATTTTATCTGCGTTTGGGCCTGGTTGGCGTCCGTGCTGATCAATGGATTCTGCAGTAGATGATATAAGAAGATATACGAGTACATTGAAAGATGATTTGCCAATCCTAGGTCTGATCATTTATAAATTCTCTTCGCAATTTCAACTAATCCCGATCAGTAACGGAGCAACAAACAGGGGTGGCAGCTCAAGCTCGAGAATCGTAGAACATAAAAACAAAAAAAAAAGTCAAACCATTTAAAGCAAATTTTGAGTTATGTAAATGAAGTATAACCCATCCCATGCAGCATCTTCTTTCAACCTGTATTAGTTTTCTTGAATTTGATAATTGCTCAGCACTGTTCAATATCGCGGAATTATTGATATTCAATAATCTGATTTTGAAGGCACACTGCTTTAGCTTCAAAATGCCGAGGGCGTTTTCGAATTTCAATTAACTATTTCCTTAAAAATGGGATAAAAATGGGTGATGTCGAATTTGCGTAACTGTAATCTACTCTGAGGGATCCTGCCTCCAGATGGTAGTCGGTGGGTTGGAACTTATACAGATTACGTTGACACATATCGATTGTGACCGCATCCTTCTGCCTGTGTGAGAATTATTGGTAGCCGGGTAGTAATATCCTTGTCGAATAAATATACCGCGGTGACACTGAACTTTTGTGAAAATTATATTCATTCAGGCACTTTTGTCATACTTTTAAGCTCGATCGTCGATTTCCAGTCTTGCTTGCTTCCAATGTAAAAAAAAACTAGAATTTGTTGGGGACATCATTCTTTGTAGTGGCCAGATTAAACTTTTTTCCGGAAACAGGTCGTTATTTTTCCTTAAAATTTCGTCGAAGCCCAGCAGTATAACATACTACCGAAACCTGATTCTGTGTTTTTACCACTTCGAAGTACTGTACTTTTCAAAAATGCCTAGTGTTTGTGACAATCAGAAATCACTGAATTGAACTTACCGATGTTCATTTAATGCGACTCAGGCTTTTATCTTTTTCATTAGAGCCTTTCAATTCGTTGTTCACCAGTACCATCGTCTTCAACGTCGTCATCATCATCATAATCATTCGTCGAGGTTAATTTACAACCACCTTTGCCCCCCATTATGCTTGCACGCCATGAAAATGGAAGGCAATACCAGACGGGTCAGCTTTCAACGGGGCAATGAAAAGCTGTAAACTATTTATCTCGCCTGCGACCTTTATCTGACTGTTTCGTTGGCTGGGATAACTGACCCCGGAATGTAAGAGATAGCCGCCGGTTGGCCAGTTTTATGACTTTTCGTTGTGCTTCCTTTTATTATGAAGTAGTTCGTTCACCAGTTGGTGTTAAGTGTGAAAGATATTGGCAATCCGTGCAGTTGAGTTGGATTTTTACGAGTTCACGAACGGTTGGATATGCTTGGCTTTGGTACCTTTCCCCAAACTGAATAATGGCAGGTTCGGGTGTAATCGATAAAAAGGGTGAAATAATTTTACCGTAACATTATGGAGGCTAGAGAGAATTTATCGGATTTCAAGAGGAAGCTATCTAATACAGAAATCGCTCGTTCGTAATCGTAACTGGGTGATAATGAACTTGAACATGAATTTCATTGTCCTTAGAAAATGTGACGCACAAATTTAAGAAGATGATTAACATGGTACTGAGATATTTTTAAATCAATTAAAGTAATAGACGTCTTTTTCCTCTCGAATAATGGAAAAATACTAGGCAATTTATAGCCTGTTCGCACTATACTGGGACGACCGGGACGGGACCATCCGGGACTATCCGGGACGTTTTTTTCCTCATCGGCGATGACTGAGCTGCCGGCGTGTGTTTGTATTGGAATCCCGGATCCGGGATAAAATTCATTTGGCTGCCACCGATATTCCTCACCGAGTTTTTTCCAGCGCCGACGGTGCAAAAAACTCGGCGAGAAATATTTTATCCCGGATCCTTTTTAATGTAACTATTTTACTGTAATACTACCATTCTGGGAATATTTAATTTTTTTTAAAGAATGACTTACAGTCGAGAGCCAGTGCAGTTATACCAAGACGAAAAAAAAATTCTAACCGATCATCATCATTTGCTGAGAGGAACTTGAAAGATACTGGGAAATATCGTTGGTTGCTTCTGAGATAAATGGAATTGAAAAATGAATTGATACATTATTCTGGAAATGAAATAAAAAACTACAAGGGACAGCCCCATGGGGTTGTTCAAATTTTAAACGAAGAACTTTCTTATATTTGTGCCTAATAGTACTGTTGTTGTACCGTTTCATTGTACTATGTCATGTCTTTATTTTACAATGTATCGGTTTTATAAGTTTATATCGGTAACGGTTTTATATAAACTTATAAGACCGATATACTGAAGAAGGATGTAAATAACATTCCGAAATACGTATCGGTATTATAACGTTTAATACACTTTTGTGAAGATAGTGAATGTGAAAATAGTGACTTTGTCAGAGTGTTATATTCTACTGACAGCTAAAACGAAAATCTAGTGATATATTTGTGCTTAAGCGAAATATTTTTTACGAAAATAGCCCTTTGATAATTTTGGATGCTCCAAAAAGGACCATTCAGTTGAATGGTGTTCATATCATGTTCATCTTGCACTTCACGATCGAGATCATCATGCGTTTTCCTCGAATGCGTAGAAACGGCGGAATATCAATGAAAATGTTTTTTGCGAAGCGTACAAATCAACGAACGAACACGTGTCTGATGTACATAACAACTTTTTCTAGGGACAATAATGATAATGGCTTGAACAAGAGAGAAAATTAGGAATTGCTCGATAGGAATTGAAATTTCAAACCCCTTTGATCTAAAACATACAGTTTTATCTCCTCGAACTGATGCGTAAAAATATTTTCAAGCAAAAGGTGTGATGCAATCGAAAATCTGTTTAAAATCGATTGCGCTGTAGATGTTCAAAATCTCATCACTGTTTGTTCGTTTTTATTTTCCGTATTTTGTATTCGCATCCCCATACAGAAAACAAAGACGTAATCCCACGTCAAAACATTATTTTGACTGTTCATTGGAGATTAACATAAAATAACAACTATATAATGTCTACTACCCAAATCCCAACTAATCCTTCTTCACTTTGGATGGGAGTTTATAGTAATCTATAAAGAACAAAATAAGGTAATTTTTTTCAGCTGGTGAGAACCATTCAAAGCTTTTAAAATATTCGATTAATCCTTATCATAAATTCAATTCCATTTCTTCAAATAAGCTTGAAATTCAATTGGATAAAATGATAAGAAAACCTAAGAAAAGAGCAATAAACGGTTACCTACTAACACACACCAAACACTCAAACGTCATTGCTCATTTATTTAATGCCATAATAAAATCACTCAACACTAGTACGAAACCAAGTGAAATCACTGCTACATAATTAAGATTGGAACTTTAGTATCACATTCCAAACTTTTATCACAGAAACTGATATGTGTGCTAACATCTGTCATATCTGATATTGGAAAGGAAAAACTTCTCCCTGCAGAAGCTTCACCGCTTCTCGTCACGTGCGCGTCTGCCGGATGTAATACACTCTTAGCATTTAGGTAAAAGCTTTATTTTCGCTATCCATATTGTCTTACGAACGATTATTTTTACGAGCGATAATAGAACTCTGTTCTATACCGCTAGCTGTCCTCTTTGGTAGATACCTTGTGTCGCAGAAAAATATTCTCGCTGGAGCTGAGCTAAACTGGATACGAAACTTTTTCGTTCGGGTCGAAATAAAATCAAACGCTACCATCAAGTATGGCACTACTGATGGCAGCTCAACTGCAGCGTAAAGTTTTCTGAAGATTTCCTAGAATCTTTAGAGAACCAAAGTTTTATCGCGTGGGGTTCTAAAACGTGATTTATGATGAGCTCGCCTGGGAGAAATTTTCTCGCATCACCGACTGGTTTCACGGCAGCAAAGCTCGCCACGGTGAACAACTTTCACAGGAATTGGGTGCTTTTTCGGATAAACTATCAGACTGATTTGAATAAAGTGTGAATAAATATAGAGAGGAAACGTTACACACACATACACACACCTGCTTACATGGGTAAGCTGCTGCAAGATGGCAAGTTTCTACTGCTACTGGTAAGTCCTCTGCATCTTTTGGCTCCGGGATGATTCTTTCTATACACTCGGAGCACGTGACCAGTTTTCTTTCATTAGAAGTAGTTAAAGTTTATATTCAATTTCATAGTAGCTTACAGAGCCATCAATCTTAATAGCAACTGGACATAATGGTTTTTACTTGCATCGAGACGATTCTGCTTTCCAGTACAAATGGACGAAGCATATCTCAATGGATCTCAGAGAAATGTAGCCCATTAAGTAGGAAAGCAGTCGGCGAAATATATTCACAGTTTTAAAGCTGAAAATCATGAATTCATTTAATTTTGTTATGTATGCAACGATGTGCTTAACTTTTTTATTATTAGCAAATTGGTACTAAGTTCGATGTTAAATCTGCGCGTAGTTTTTTGTCATATTTTAGGTTTTCTAATTTACTCAATTACCTTACTTTTTCCGTAAATTGAAATGCATTGTTTTTCTGGTCACAAGCTTCGTTCACATAATGATCTAATTTTGTGCCTTCTCTTTTTTTAGTTTTCCACTATTAGACACACCAATGTTTACTTGGATAAAATGAAATTTGTTTCTCTTCTTCAACATATGCTGAACAAAGAATCTTTACATCACCTAGTAGGTCACGATCGTTTCGTTTCGTTATTTCTTCATTTTCTTTTTTTGCAGTCAACAGCGTCGAAGGTGTTACTTATACCGTTTTCGTTTTTAAACCTACACGCGGGCTACTCTAACTCCGAGTAAAACGAGCACGTGGTACGCACCCTAAACAACAACTCATAAAAAAAAAAAAATAACAAACTCGCATGGACGTCGTGGTATTAATCACCATGAACCTCACAAACCGTGTTCAATATATCGTAGTTTATTCTCGAATATATTCTAGAATTTCTCTTTCATTATTTCTGTGACCGTTTATTACACTGTCAGTATTTCAAGATTTGTAAAACAGATTCCATACAGGTGGTTATGTTTACCTGAATTGATTACCGCTGCAGATATTTATGGACCCGCAGATTTGAGGGATTTTACTTGTTAACATTTTTGAAATTTACATATTTGAAGCACCTTATTTTATAACATACCGAATAAGCTGTTAAGTTACGTAACTATACCAAAATAATTATTGTATTTAATTATTGTATATTAATAATATATTGGATGATTCTGGAACAAAAATTATCAATTTTTGCAGAAAAAGGATGTTCTAAGTTACATCAATTTCCAACATGGCTACTTCTGGTTCATCGATATTCGCTACAAACCATTAGAATATAATTATTTTCGAAACGAGTTTGATGAGCAGATGTCGGAAAACGACGTTTGAGGTGATTCTGAATACAAAAATGGTGACTTCCGGTTTATTGATATTTCTTGATAACCTTTACAATATGGGTATTTTAGGAACGGGTTTGATGAGTAGATGTAGAAGTGGTTCTGATTTCCAAGATGGTGACTTCCGGTTAATTGATATTCCTTGAAAACCATTATAATATGGGTATTTTCTGAATGGGTTTGATGAGCAGATGTCAGAAAACGATGCTTGTGACGGTTCTGAATTCCATCACGGCAGCTTCCGGTTTATTGATATTCTTTGAAAACCCTTACAATCGGGTATTTTTGGAACGGATTTGATGAGTAGATGTCGGAAAACGATGTTTGAGGTGGTTCTGAATTCTAAGAAAACGACTTCCGTTTTATTGATATTCCTTGAAAACTCTTACAATATGAGTATTTTCGGAACGGGTTTGGTGAGTAGATGCTCTGTGATGCGAACCCGGTTTGGACCACACGTCAGCACACGCAACGGACGAACGACCACAGATATCACATTGTGTCAACACCTGTTGAGGCCATCACAATGCTTTGTTTTAATTTGACAGTCGGATACCCTCAGCCGTGCCAGTTCCGAATTTATTGTTTATTGATGACTACAGTGCACAGTACCTACGAACTAAATCGATCGCACCAAGCACGCTAAGGCAAAACCCTACCAAGGAACGCAATCGAACGAAGTGCTCACTCGAGTGACCGATAGTAGGGTAAGAGCCCGAGTCATCGCAGTCTTCAGAGCCAATCCTTATCCCGAAGTTACGGATCCAATTTGCCGACTTTCCTTACCTACATTATTCTATCGACTAGAGACTCTACATCTTGGAGACCTGCTGCGGATTCGGTACAAACTGTTGAGAGTTTGCGTGTTCCAATCTTCGATTTTCATGGACTAAGGAGAGTACATCGACACAGCTGTAGAAACCATGCTCTTGCAATCTGTCCAATCACATCTCTCTGTGAAAAATATTCCGTGGTCAGTATAACTGTTAAACAGAAAAGATAACCGAACCGCACCACTTGTACGTAAGCGGTAATTTATAGTCAAACGACTGGAGCGCCATCCAGAGAGCAGAGCGTCTCGCCCGTAATCCCGCATAACGAGATAGTTATGTTTTTTTACGCCAATAGTTTTCAGTATACCATACCCAGTAAACGTAAACGTCACCATTGATTTGTTCGCAAGATAGACTTCTTGGTCATCATTCCGAACCCAGACTGAGGGTGTATGCGGGGGCATATGGGGCGTTGTTTGTATCCATCACGTACCCAACGGTACACCACGTGCAGTAAGTCTAAGCTCGCGACATAGGCCTTCAGAACTGAACATCGCTACGATGGGACAAACTATTAACACCAAGGGACCGATGTCGGGTGATTTGCAAGTGTAAACCAGCAAAACTGTTCGTAATGGATCGCAATCTCCTCTTGAAAGCAATAGCGTAAATGACCTGTGCGTTAACCACAGGCCAGTAACTCTGCTTCGGATAATCGAGTTAAACGGGCTTGAGCCCTAGGCAGTTTCACGTACTTTTTGACTTTCTATTCAGAATGCTTTTCAACTTTCCCTCACGATACTTGTTCGCTATCGGTCTCTTGGTGATATTTAGCTTTAGAAGCAGTTTAGCTCCCACTTTGTGCTGCTCTATCAAGCAACACGACTCCATGGAAAAATTTTCTACCATCAGCGCCGTTCTATGCCCTATCACCCTCTATGGAAGTAAAAGCTACATTCTAGTTGAACTTGAACCAGGATCCGCTGATTATGGTAGATAACAAAATTTCCAGTACATGGAATCAGATAGATACACGATACGTATCACCTCTAAGTGCTGAGCTCCTCCCGTTTCGCTAACAGCTACTCAGGGAATCCTTGTTAGTTTCTTCTCCTCCCCTTATTAATATACTTAAATTTAGGGGGTAGTCACACATTATATGAGGCCTACTTATTCGTCGGATGGTCAAATGTCGATGCACTACCTACACACATCAGGGGGGTATCCAAGCCAGGCTGCAGTCGTTCAACACCGTTCTTTGGTAGCTATCAGATCACCGTCTTCCATCACCTCCTTGTGTCGAGAGAAAAAGTGCGGCTACGAAATCACGTGGCATCGAATTTCACCACAACGTGTTTCATTCGCACATTCGTGTTCGTATGAAACACTAGCCGTACCCCGATGGTACGCGGTGCTAGAGGTCAAACAAAAGAATCACCAAAAGATTCCCATCCTTGACGGCCGACTACGTTTCGACCACTACCCATGGTTGATGATGGTACACCAATCAGTACAAATCGTAATACATACCTGCTACTGTCGTTAGCTATCGCATATAACGTGGTAGCCGTATAACATTCCTCAGACACCTAAATCCTCTTCGCATTAGCCGGAGTCGATCCAATCCGCGTCAATCCACCGCAACCAGCGGAACCGTATACTACGGTACCGTCAGTGATACAAGTATGCCTCGCATCGTGCGCAGACCGACCAGAACGTAGAAGACGGTTTAGCTGACATGCCCACTACAAGGGCCATTAATGGTACATCATATGGCAGACTTCCGCAGACTGATGGAAACGTCTTAGGCAAGTATGGTGATGTATCCCACTATAAGGGCCATTGATGATACATCATATGGCAGACTGATAAGAACGTACGTGCAATTTACATGTCAAACAGGGCAACTTTATCGTGGAATATAACTTTAACAAAATTACGCACGTCATCGAACGATCAAGACGTTCGAGACGTGCTATACAGTCCTAGTGCGATACCTCCACTATGCCATGCACTATCCACGGGACCGATAACCAGAGTAGAATCAGTTGGCAGGAGACATAGAATGTCGCACTATACCACAATATGGTATAGTGATATAGTGCGAAAAGTTTTATTGATCACATCACTGGTACGTATAGTGTGCAAATGTTTTTGCAACCGGGTTACTTCACCAAGTTTCCAACTGTTGATCACATCGACCCAGTGAAGTAAAGTTCTGGGTCGTACTTGTAAGAAATTGTTAAGTGCACAAGTGTTTAGGGTATTGGTTTGAGATTGCGTGTAAATTCAATATTGATCAAAGAAGTATTTATCAAGTGTGTGTTTTTAGATAGAGTAGCGCATTTAGAGTTATTTTAACGATTAACGACTAAATTTTGTGTGGTGTTTATACGATGGCACCTACAACTCGACCAGACCACAGTAAGCTGCAGCGGTCACTGACGGACATTGTGTCGTCATTGGTAGTAAGACAGGGCGATAAAGCTATCTGCAACATCGATCCCGTAGGATGTCCATACGTCCAGAATAGATTTGCCTCTGGCAACTTCATCCGTCACTTTCTTACAGTACATACGGAACGTGCATGTGCAAGCAATCTCTTCACAAGTACCTATCCAATGGAGAAGAGGGCAAGCATAATTCCTATGCGTTTAATAGATATCGACCAGCAGTTACTAATTGCGTCAGCAGTTGAGCTGACAACCTTCCATCATCTTCCTATTTCATGCTTCGAGTGGGAAGGCTTCAAAGACTTACTGAAACCGATTACAACGACTCTTGGGTGTACTTTGAACCGTGTCACAATGAAATGTCATCTCTCGAAGACTGTCCATCGTCTGAAAGAAATGTTGATAGATGGGATGAAAGGCAAGCTCGTCTGCTTGAAAATAGATTCTGCTGCCCGACACAATCGCCATATCTTAGGCATCAATAAGCAGTATGCCCTAGACGAGCAGGTGGTCATTCGTACCTTTGGTATGATCGAAATCAAAGAAAGTCAGACGAGCTGGATAAGAATGCTGAACTGGCCAAAGAACTGTCCGAAAGGGTTACTCTTGTGAGATGTGCCGTGCATACCTTACAGCTTGTAATACTGGATGTTGTTGATAAATTCGATGAGTCTATCCGAACCATCACTGCTGTTGCTAAAAAAGGTAAGCTGGTGAAGTACCGGTCAGAGTTTGAAAGCTACGATGCTTCATACCAACCCGTCTGGAGTAGGACACGATGGGGTGGTATATTCAAAATGGGGTGGAATCGTTCGTACACCAAAAAATGCATTTCACAAATATTGCCTTTTTCAAATCGTTGTAACTCGGAAACCGTTAATTGTACAGAAATGGCGTTCAGGAAGAAGTTGTAGGGAATCGATTGGGCACTCTAAAAAAATTATACACTGGAAAAAATTTTTGATTTTTTTGTCAATAGTTACAATATAATCCGAAAATGTTAAATAAAAAAAGCATGGTTTTATTTTTTTTGATAATTTTAATTTTAAAGCTGTTATTAAAACCTACAGATTGAAGGCTATCCAATCCGTGCCTTTTGAAAAATGAAGAAGTTACAGCTAAAACAGTTTACGGGACTCGTAATTCGGAAACTTTAAATGAACAAAAATGGCGTTCAGGAAGATTGGGCACTCTAAAAAATATACCTGATGATTTTGATAAGTATCTTACGCAAATATTTCATGAATCCGTGAATCTTGGTTGCGTCTTTGATCCTAGAGCTACGCCAAAAACATAACTACAACGTGTGGGACCATTGGTTACCCCGTAAGACTACGCACCGAGAGACATATGCAGTAGCAATGGTTGTACTATCCACACCATTGAACAAATATGGTTACGATCTTTCAGTGCCCTTGCCTTGAATCTCTCTAATCAACGCACTGGCATTGGGAAAGATAATTTGGAAAACATTTTACTTTTTATTTTAAACAAAGAGTTGTTCCCCAGGGCGCTGGCAACTGCATATAATTGGAAGGGCCCAATCGACCCGGTTGACGATGATTCTCAGGAATGTATATGATACCGTTGATGTTCAGCTGAATGTCGAATGAGACAAATATTGTCGTCTATCACTGGCTTATCGCCGGATAATAGGGGGATAACTTTTGTTCATATTTTCATGAAATCAATTTCCAATGATGCTGAAAGGGTTCATGCAGTCATGATACTTGTTATGATTCAATTAGCGATAATCGTAGTTGGGTGAACGATGATATATGTGTTGTGATTAAGAATTTTTTCAGCACTGAGTAGATGTAGGAAGACGATGTTTGACGTCGTTCTGAAATCCAAAATGACGGCTTCTGGCTATTCCGTGAAAACCCTTACAATTTGTGTCGATATTTATCGAATTGCTCGAATACCTTCACAATATGCATATTTTAGGAACGGTTCTCATTAATAAGAGTTTACATTTTGGAGCAGTAGCATAATATCTACGGCGGATCTAAATTGTAGCCGGATTTAGCAAAAAAAGAATATAATACCAGTCAAATCAGTTTCAGATTATCAAGACTGTTGATAAAGTGAAATTCTGGATATAAAAAAACTGAAGCAGATGGCTAGCTCTTGGAATTCAGAACCACATCAAACATCGTCATCCTACATCTACTCATCAAACCCGTTCCAAAAATACCCATATTACAAGGGTTTTCAAGGAATATCAATAAATCGGAACCACCTCAAACATCGTTTTCTGACATGTACTCATCAAACCCGTTCCAAGAATACACATATTGTACCCATGATTTTCATTGTATGCAAAAACCTCTTTTTACGAAGTAGATTCGTAAAAAAAGATTAAGTTTTTTAGGATTTTGTTCGTTAAAAGAGTTACGTAAAAATAGATAACGTAAAAAACGTTTACGTGAACGCAGGCTTTTGTCTATTAGCATTCTTATTGCTTAGTAAAATAATCTTAAAGTTTCTATGCCGCAGTATAGTTTCAATTTCCACTCGAACCATTTGTAGTATTCTTCTGTCATCATTTGGCAGCAAAATAGTGTTCAAAACTATCTGAGCGGGCTCATCCCCCGATCGATAATGTTTTTTTTTGTTTTTTTTTATATCGATAGAAAAAAACATTATAAATGTTTTTTGTTTGCTCTCGTTTCATTCATTTAACGTTGATTTCAACTCTATCGATGAATATATAATACCTAATAGATTTGATTGTATCTTAAAGAAGACCTAATGATGACCTGCCGCTTTATCCAATTGAGCTACAGCTGTATTTGTGTTAGTCATTCTTTTTCCCTCATTTCTATAAAGTTCATATTCCCGGTGAAAAAGGAACAACGGCCCCAGTGAAAAATTGGTATATATGTTTCGCGATGAAAACAAAACAATATATAAAAGCGATTCACACGTGGCATCAGGACTATCACCGGTTTGAAACGGTTACGGATCGACAATATTAATTGTAAGCAATTCTTATGGAGACACACAACGTGAACGTCACAGAACATTATGACGTCCGGTACGTGAATAATACCCGGTTAAACAAAAATTCAAAATAATCTCGACGTCGACCGAAGTTGATTAGGCGTCTGAATCGTGTTTAATACTGGCATTTTCTGATAAAAACGAACCAATCTCATTTGCAGTTGTGGTTATAAAAGAACTGTTATAAGGCCTAATGATATATTCCACATTTGTGCCGATTGCCAGAAATTACAAACCTGAGTAGTTTATTATGCCGGTTTGTAACAAGTGAAAAATTGTCCTAATATAATCAATTATTAAATCGAACGTGTAGATGTAATCCAAGACTCTGAATTGGTCCGGACTATTCATAAATTCAATATACACGAGAAAACAATGAATGAAATACTTATATTAAACAATGGTAGGTATATGGTCGGAAAAAATAGACGTTATGTTCCTAAAGATAGAAATACTTTAAATGTGGATTAGAAAAATCCAGTTGGGATGACGCGAAATAAAACTTCGGGATTCACTTATTTGTTACAGTAGGTGGTTGGAGCATTATTAAATAAAGCCATATAAAACTATACTTCAACGGTAGTGAATTCATGTCAGATGGTTCAGCAGAAAGTTTTTAAAAATAACTTTAATCACCTGCATTTTTTTGTTACTACAGCATATTACAAAACAACCATATATTATATTGCAACAAACAAATCATATCATCTGTGTACAATACTTTGAAGTTGAACTCCGTGTTTATCATTGAATCAAACATTTGCCATAACAAATATAGTTACCACAACACAAAAAAAAAATTATATAATTTGAATTACTACTAATTTTAATAATATTAGGGCATATTCAATGGTGTTCCAGTTCTAGATCCGTAATTTATGTCAGTTTTAAAATTTTGATCTGGAAATTATAGCAAGAAAAATTGACAGCCCCATCAGCGTTTTAATCGTGTTTCAAAAATACAAAAAAAAGAACGGCATTGTATGTCAGTTTTAAATTTGACAGAAAAACTGTTCGAATAAATAAAACTAGAACGGCTTGCTAGGGATACGTTTGTTCCCGTTTCAGTTCTATTATAGATCTTCCTTATAAAACTTCTAGCTGCTGAATTTGCTCTTAGCAATAATAGTGTGCGAGCAAAAGTGATCCTGTTAAAATTATTGGCACTAGAGTCTCAAAATACATAGCATTCGCAATATATTTTAATTTGAAATATTTCATATAGCTTTATTACTACGTTGACGTACTTTTAACTACATAGTGTTTGCAAATAATTAAATTAAAAACTAGCTCCGCAACACTCTGTATACGTCTGAAGCATGCACAACAAAGGCAGGTAGCAGAACTCATTATTAAAACAAGAAAACATTTTTCCCTCTTTCGTTGGCTAGATTAACCAAGCGTGTGAAAAAATGAATGGAGACCACTCAGCAGAAAAAACTCAACACTACCTCAAACCATATGTTATGCTCTGAATAATGATGGTTGATTTTGGTACGAGAGTTGACTTGTTTGTTATTAGTAGGATAAATCCTGGTGAAATGCCGCTCTTTGGATATCTCGTAAATAGATTCGATGTATTGAAGCGTCACACAAAAAAATACGTAAGCAATAGTTGCTCTTCATTTTTTATCAGTCTTATTATTATTAACTACTTACTCTCGGTCATGTTTTGGAGACCGACAAATTTTTATGTTCATAAGAATGGACGTTTCGAGTAATAAATATTAAGGTGGTGTGCATCTTTTCCTTACAATCGGTATAGATGCCGAAGAAAAATCAGGATGAGACGCCGCACATACCTACAATAAGCACTCCAATAAGATATGGTGAAAATCTGTTTTAATCCATCTAGTGGCGTGATGATACATTTCTCATGTGACTTGTGTTCTCAGCAAAATTACTGTGATATTCTTGAAAAACTACAAATTGAATACAAACAATTTTTGAAGTTTTTTCAGCATCGGTCTAAATGGCGGTATGAAATTTGAAACACACTTCTCTCTCTCTAGATCCGGAATACCTTTAATTTGGGCCTTTTTTTGGGTAAATCGGTTGAGCCATCTCCGAGAAAAGTGAGTAAGTTTCGTTTTTGACCTATACTTCCAGTACTTCCGTAACCGTTATATCCGATGTGAGTTTGTGTGGTTGTCAACTTGCCAGACCTGTAAAATAGAGGAATTTGTTTACTATTTTCGATAGATTAGCTCGTTTTTACACATTCTTCTTTAAAAGTAAACTAACCTATTCGCAGGTCTTTTCACTCGCCACTTTGTAATTCCGGGACTGGAAGTTTACAAAATGTTTAAAAAAAATCTATGTGACAAGAATGACTTTCATTTCATCCTAAGTTATTAAAACTGGATCAGCCATATCGGAAAAAAGAAATTTTTTCTCATACATACACATACATTTGCTCAGTTTGTCGAACTGGATCGAATGGTATATGACACTGATTGCATAACCTTACTTCGAGAACCCAACTAAAAACTATAAACAATATGGCAAAAAGGAGAGTGATTATTTTGTAAATCGTCCGAATTCAATTTTTCGTGTGTCAGATGGAATTCATCACCTGACTATCAAGTGTAATAGATTTTGGTAGTAACACTTAAGATTGATTCAATATATCCGAAAACTAACTTCTATCGACCGATGGAGTTGAACTTGGCTCCAATAATGTATCCAAGTTCCTAAGTGTCCAGATGATCATGTGTCTAGAATTTAAGTGTCCAGTCTCCAAGAATGTAAGTGTCCTAGTTTTCACGAATGCAATTGTCAAAAATGTTTAAGTGTCTTGTTTCTCACGTGTCCAAGAGCTCAACAAATGCGCCCAAGTGTCTAAGTTTTTAAAAATTCAAGGGCACAAGTATTCAAGTTGTCGAATGGCTAAATGTCCATAATGTCCGAAGGGACCCCAATGAAAAATTTAAGAATAGTCCATGAGGATTCCAAGAGAAGTCCAAGAAAAGTTCAAGATTCAAAAAAGGACTCAAACCTACCAACCAAAATTTCTATGATTTAGGTTTCCATGATTAAAGAGTCTGGAGCCAGGAAATGTCTAAAACTATATTTTAAATTATTCGAACATCAAAATGTTCTTGTGAAACTGTGGTGATGAATACGTAACGATGAATGCTTTGAGTGTTTTAACAGCCCTATCGCTGAAACTGCACACAACATTGAATTCTTCACCAATCGAACTATATACATTTATTCGTTGTGCCAACCAACCACCGAGAATAACATTAAATCAATAAAAACACCAACAACAACTTCTAGGTCTCCCAAATACATTGTTCAACACAACACTGACTGTCACCGAATGGTCGAATTCGCAGATTGTACCAATCTGAACAGATTGTACTAGTATAGTCACTCATTTACGACCTCGTCCTAATAATAACAGTTGCGTGTTTTCTCCACTGTTCGCATGGACGCGAAGCAATCATGAAAACAAAAACCTAAATGAATCAGATTCCCCAGCAATGATCATAATAACGGAACGGAGAAAAAATACCAATAACGAAGCAAAATTACGACCATCACGTGGGAGCTAGGGCAGCTTAAATGACACAAAAACGCCCACCTTCCGCAGCACAATAGCGCTCACAGACCACAACACAGAGAGTGGCACACTCGAAGTACATCGATCCTGTGACAGCGTATGTGACCTCCGTCGGTACTATTCGACCACAATCGTTCTATCTAAGTAACGGACTCTACCCGACACCCACACGGCACAGCCCTTTTTGGTTTATCTCCGCTATCGATGATCATGAATTTCAATCAGGAGTTTTATGTGGCATCCCTTGCAATCTCCGAACGACATCGGTCCCGCCGGTCGTGTGAAAAATTCTTGGCTATTCGTGAGAGCAAAACGATGGCTTGGAACCGATTTGTTTGTCTGCGAGTTACGAGGGTAAAAAAATCGACTGTCATGAAGCAGAGACGGGGGACTACCAGCTAGCTATTGTTTATTTATGTATGTTTTTCCATCCTCCGGTGATGCTTTCCGCAAGGTGTAACGCTACTAGTTTATTGAGCAGTCCACAGCAGCGAAGGCTAGCTGTATCGATGTGGCCGTGGAAACGATTTTTTTATTATTTTCCGGATGTCAGTCGGTAGATGGGTGGAAGTTTTTCCAACTACGGATTTCAAATATGAATGCAAGTGGCAGACTAGGAACGATAAAACGATGCTTCGAGTAGGGTGTCTGTTGTAATCGAAGATGTTGGCATGAAACGATAAGTTCCCGAAAAAGATTGAGATCATCAGCATCACGTGTTTTGTCAAGATTGTGATACATTGACGATTGGCGCTAACGAATATCTAATCTAAATAAAAAATATTTGATGGAAAACTAAACAGTAAATCTCTATATAAGCTCAATTTGATCATCCTCGGTCAGTAGATAAAATCTGTTTCTTCGAATGGTATAAGGGTGTAAGAAGTTGCAGCAATTATTGTTCCAAGCAGTATAAATCAATATAAATATGAAATTGTGTTGTAAAGGGTGATTTTTTAAGAGCTTGAGAACTTTTTTAAACAATAAAACGCATAAAATTTGCAAAATCTCATCGGTTCTTTATTTTAAACGTTAGATTGGTACATGACATTTACTTTTTGAAGATAATTTCATTTAAATGTTGACCGCGGCTGCGTCTTAGGTGGTCCATTCGGAAAGTCCAATTTTGGGCAACTTTTTCGAGCATTTCGGCCGGAATAGCCCGAATTTCTTCGGAAATGTTGTCTTCCAAAGCTGGAATAGTTACTGGCTTATTTCTGTAGACTTTAGACTTGACGTAGCCCCACAAAAAATAGTCTAAAGGCGTCAAATCGCATGATCTTGGTGGCCAACTTACCGGTCCATTTCTTGAGATGAATTGTTCTCCGAAGTTTTCCCTCAAAATGGCCATAGAATCGCGAGCTGTGTGGCATGTAGCGCCATCTTGTTGAAACCACATGTCAACCAAGTTCAGTTCTTCCATTTTTGGCAACAAAAAGTTTGTTAGCATCGAACGATAGTGATCGCCATTCACTGTAACGTTGCGTCCAACAGCATCTTTGAAAAAATACGGTCCAATGATTCCACCAGCGTACAAACCACACCAAACAGTGCATTTTTCGGGATGCATGGGCAGTTCTTGAACGGCTTCTGGTTGCTCTTCACTCCAAATGCGGCAATTTTGCTTATTTACGTAGCCATTCAACCAGAAATGAGCCTCATCGCTGAACAAAATTTGTCGATAAAAAAGCGGATTTTCTGCCAACTTTTCTAGGGCCCATTCACTGAAAATTCGACGTTGTGGCAGATGAAATTATCTTCAAAAAGTAAATGTCATGTACCAATCTAACGTTTAAAATAAAGAACCGATGAGATTTTGCAAATTTTATGCGTTTTATTGTTTAAAAAAGTTCTCAAGCTCTTGAAAAATCACCCTTTATTTTAAAATACTGCTATCTTTCTAATGCATATATCATGTTCGAACGAATATGTTGCCAAAAACGAACCGTGCTAAAATCGAAACGTCATGAGAAAGGGTGCTGTGCATAGTTTTTTATGTGCAAAGAAATAATTGCATGCAACAGTATTGAAAATCGGGATTCACTTTGTTCCGAAACATCGCTTTATCATCAAGGGCGTAAAACTCCTACTACTGAAATAAGGGGAAAAAATCGCTTACACAAAAATATAGATATCTCTGTTATAAATAGACGATTTTCAACAATCTAAGACTTATTGTATATCTATTACCGTGCGAAATCTAAGTCTGAAAACATATTCTGTTTTGAAGGTCAATTATGACAGATATTGTCAAAAAACTAAAAACTGAAGCTTGCTGGTGAAAAATCAGATTTAACTTTTTTGATTGCAAATGCCTGCGACTGTGAGCTATTACTTGTCAGCCCTGATGATTGTCTATCAACGATATACTAGTACACTACAAATTTCTAATGAATGTTTGTCTTAATTTGTATGTTCCCAGAGAGACATTTACGAAAATTTTAACTAAATTCCTTCAAATTTCCCGACACTGCTTTGCTCGCAAATATTTGTTACGAACGTAGTAAAGAGTTTACCCTATTCATATTGACTTCAACTAAGTTTCCATGATTTGCTCCCTATGCGTGGTCTATATGCATCAATGGCAGTATAATTTAAGTTATGTCTTGTGCGAACTGTTCGTACTTGATTAACTCCAGTTGATTTCACCATTTTGCGGTGTAAACTTAGTTAGGGTGTCCAATCAATTTATGCAACCTCGTTTTAATTTTGAAAATTCAAATTACTGAGTCCAAATTATCCAATTTTTTCCAATAATTTTTTTTCTTTTTGTCTTCCTCTGTATAAAGGTAATAAAATTCCTGGAAAGCCCGACTCGGCCTTGGAGACCTCAGTGTTAAGCACTATTGGACTCAGGTCGACAAGATTGGAAAATGTCTGTGTGTGTGCACTTTTCAAAAATTTTTATCACCGCTGAATTTTCTTGGAGACGGCTGCATCGATTTCAACAAGCTTAGGCTCGTTTTGAAAGCTACTGCTATTACTACTGGCTGTTACTTCCGGTTCCGGAAATATAATGGTATAAGTAAAACAACCGATAAAATGCGTTGTTTTTTATCGTTCTTTTTTTTTTCAGAAATGGCAGAGTCGATTTCTACAAGATAAGTCGCGTTTGAAAGCTACTATTGGATTTTGAATGAAGTTCGAAAATCAAATGGTTGTCACTTCCCGTTCTGAAGATATAGGCCCTTATTACCGGTGTCACTACACGGTGAAAACCAAGTGAAGTGACTGTGACCCTTATTATGGGTCACAGTGGAAATCAAGTGAAGTGAATGTAGGTCCTTATTACGGAAGTCGCCTCTGAGACAAAAGTAATCACTTGAATGAACTTGATGTCATTATAAACATCACGCCACCAACATTTTGTTGAAAAAATTAGTTTTTTCCACCACAGTAATAGGTAAAATCAAGTGAAGTGACATGTAAGTGAAGTGAATGTGAAAGTGGAGTGAGAACGGTAATAAGGGCTATAATACTATGAGTGAAGTAACCGACTAACCGCACACTTTTCATCCACTGAACTTTCTCAAAGATTATTAAAAGAATTTAGATAAACTTAGGCTTATTTGAAAGCTAACAATGTCAATCAATGTTGGAAGGGTTTTGGTGAACATTTTAGGTTCGAGAGATGTAATGTTATATGTGGCGTAACCGAAAAATCCCAGTGTTTATCCATGCAAAAAAAATTTCTTACAAATGGAAGAATCGATTTCGAAAGACGTAGATTCGTTTGAAAGCTACTATTAGGATATTTGATAAGCTCGCAATATTATTTACTGTAATCTTATAAGTAACGTAACGTAAACGGACTGATCGCAGATTTTATTTTCATCGCGCTAAATGTTTTCGAAGATGCCTGCCTGAACCAAATTCGAACAACTTAGTCGCGTTTAAAGGCTGTTATTAGGGTAATTGATTAGTTTACCATGTTCACAAGTAAAACTTGGTTTTACATTACTTTTGTGGAATTTGACCTTATGTTTCAACAGGTTTCGCAGCTGATTCGTAACGTACAGAACTATTACATGACTAGTGACTCCTACAGACACTAAGAATCCTCCCACATCGGGACTCAAACATACGATAACTGGCCCTATGCATTGAACCGCCAATTTTACTCGCTTTCTGCCTAAAACGTTGCTAACAATATACTGACAAATTTAGGATTCGATCTGTGGCGCGACATGTGTGGACAAGTTAAGCCCGTATCCGAGCGAATTGCGCTGCGGTACGCTCCGCGCGTGCGGGTCGTAATTGAAAAATTCACTGCTCCAAAAGTATTGATCTTTCTACTCTGAAACTTTTCCAAGATTGAGTTAAGCCCCTAAGACTTCTTTTTCCAACAAAAATAAAGAAAAAAAATTGTCCCAAGTTTGAATATTTTTATTTATTTATTTATTAATTATTAACTTTTTACATTATATTTACTTTAAAGGTTGTTTCATGGAATCGCTTATTTGAAAGCAAAGGAATTTCACATTTCATGTCTTGGACGAATTTTTGTATCTTTATTAAGTTTTACAGTATAGACTGTTGCTGCTTGTATATTCCTTTCCATTCATGAACAATAGAAACGCAATCGACGACAAACTACCCACTCGAACCAAAACTGATCTGCCGGGCCTGATCGTAGCATTTTATGACATCAAATATATTTTCCAAATACAAAAAGGAGGAATCGACTTTTATGTTTCATTTTCAGAACACCCGCACAAGTTTTGACACAACAAAGCTGATTTGAAAATAATTGCGCTACTTGCAAAAGTGTGCGTGAATCATTGAAAATTTTTTTTGTGTTTCATCGTCATTTTATACCAAAATTACCATGAATCACAAAAAATATTTCTTTCATAAAGCATGCAGAGTCAATTCAGTTACAGCGACTAGTTATAAATCTTATTTTTATCTGTACATTCCTAGGAATTAAAATCGCATACATTTAAAAAATTGCGTGGACTTTCAGCAGAACAACGTTGAAAAAGTGTGTACAAATGGTGCGCAGAACGCGGACTGTCACTGAGAAAGATATCAAAAATGAAAGGAATAAGTGAAAAAGCCGTGCGAAATGCAATCAGGATGTTCGGTGAGGATAACACCTTTGTAGATAAACCGAAAACGGATCGAAAAAAAGGTCCTGCTAACTCTCAGTTGGATAAACGTATACTGAAGGCGTTCGAGCAAAAGAAAGAGGTTTCAGTTCGGGATGTGGCCAAAAAAGTGGTACGAAGAACATTTGACATCGAAGTCAAACCTACGTGAAACTCGATTACAAATCATTGCCATAACCACAATATTATACGGTGCGAGAAGGGCAAGTGTTAAACCAGTCCGAGACATCGATTGAAGTCGAAAAATTTGGTAAGGAAGTTATGGTCTAGCAAGCAATTTGTAGCTGCGGTAAGATTTCGAAACCCTTCATCACCACTGCTTCAATGAACAGCGAAATATACATCAAGGAATGTTTACAAAAACGACTTCTACACATGATTCGAAGCTACAATGATCCTGTTGTTTTCTGGCTAGATCTTGCTTCTTGCCACTACTCGAAATCAACGGTAGAATGGTATACTACCAAAAATGTCACTTTCGTCCCAAAGACATGAATCCACCAAATTGCTCACAACTTCGACCAATTGAGGAATTTTGGGCATTAACGAAGGCACATCTTAGGAAACATGTCTCAGCAGCCGAACCCATTCAACAATTCGAAAAAGATTGGAAAAAAAGTGTCAAAACTTGTCGCCAAGAAGTCTGTACGGAATTTAATGAGGAACGTTCGCAAGAAGGTGCGCCAGTTAGTGTACAATGGCTAAGTAGTAGATGTTGAGAATAATATTCTGTTTTTGTAGTCTAATATTATCAGTATATCGAATAAAATTTGAGAGTTCTAAGCTTAGTGATGAAATTTCGTAGTTGAAAGTAGTTACCGCATATGGAAGAAAGTTACTACGTTACATTTGCGCACATTTATTTCCGTTCCGTTGATTTTTCGCTGAGATTTTTAGTTGAGTTCATAATCCAGTATAATCAACTTTTCGCATATGCCTTTTGAATTGCTTTCATTATGTTGCTTATAAAATAATTATTATTATAAATGTTGTTACATTTCGATTATAAAGGCTCCTACTTTGAAGTCATAGAGACTTTATGATTCTATATGTAGGGTGGGAATTAAACACAGGAAAATATATTATTTATTTATTATTTATTTAGATATTCTATTTATTCATCTGACAATATAATAAGTCTTAATGAATATATCAGTCAAGTTATAAAATATTCGATCGTAACACTTTCTGAATAAACTTATATGCCGGTTCATTCAAATCGAAAAGATTTTCAACAGTGAAAAATATTCTTATACATGTAGTTATCGGTTCATGGAATCCGAACGTCGTTCGATAATGGGCCGTATGAATAAAATGTAGTAAAGTCTGTTGTTTGTAGTATCTTCTCAAAAACAAAGTCCACAGAGTATAACGCGGTTTGGTATGAATAAAAAACAAGTTCGAACATGTAGTTAATGCTACTTCCGAATTAAGGCGTTTACTGCATACCGTATCGACACAGATCCGAAAAAGCTGGCATAAACATGCACAAAGCAAGAAACGTACTTACATCTGTAAAAATGCCACTTTTTTCATTTCTGTACTTCACTTTATCAGCAAACACACGAGTAGCAACCTCTAGAGCTACCTACCGAAAACTTGTAGTAAATACTACAGTTTGTAGCATGTTTTGACAGGAACGTGATCCACACGTAGCATTTACTACCGAAATTCAAGCATGCTACGTTTTATGTACGATTCAGACGATTCGGATTCTTCCGTCACCGTCACCGGAACGTCAGCCTCCGTCAAAATTAGTCAAATGAGTTTTCCCTTTGCGCATTCACACGATCCAGCAGAGATCCGGAACGTCAACGTCCGTCAACGGCAAGCTACGTCAACATTTCTCAGAAAGAATATTTGACGGACTGTGATTATCGCACACATGCACGATTCATATGATTACGGTATTGAGCTGACGTTTGTTATGTATGTATTCGGTGTCAAGATCCCACTCTTAAACGAAATGTACCACATATAAGTAATTAAACTTATCAGTAGATTTGCAAAGTACGTTACGTTGTTGAGTGGAACTGATTGTATTGTTTTTTCCTCTTTCTAGTTAATTTTGAAAGTTATTTATTCGATTAAAAGGTAGGAAAACAACAGATTGATTGGCTTCAAATGCTCCCAGATTTTGTATTAGTGGAATAAAATTGTGCGAAACTAAGTTCTTCAAATTCAACGTGTTAGAAAATGACATAACGGACACGGATAGGAAACCGGATCGTGTGAATCAGAATGACGGTGACGGAAGAAGCCGGACCATCTGAATCGTACATTATTCATACGGCCCAATATCTCGCTGAAGAAGACTAGTAGAACGCAGCAATCGTTGCGGGGCACGGAAATCAAGTAGAGACAAAAGGTGTGGTTAGTCGATATCGCCATTGATTAGTTTTGCCACAAACACATTTTACAGGTGACCCAATTCTAGATATTATGCAATTCATAAAAAAACCAACAAAAAAAAGAGACCCCCTAACACGAACAATTACGGTTACGATGCACAAATGGTACCCGAAATTGTGCCACGAGATTTATCATTCCGACCGTAGATTTCACCGGAAAACCGGCAGAATTAATTGAAATGCACAACTGTTATGGGTAACAATAGAAATCGAACGTTCGTGTGAAGGCAATTGATTGACTTAGTCGGCACCACAAATTGCACGTAACGCATAAGCTGATTTGTGAAATAGTGAGCCGTATGAATAAAACGTAGCATGCTTGAACTTCGGTAGTAAATGCTACGTGTGGATCACGTTCCTGTCAAAACATGCTACAAACTGTAGTATTTTCTACAAGTTTTCGGTAGGTCTAGAGGTTGCTACTCGAGTGTTTGCTCATAAAGTGAAGTACAGAAATTAAAAAAGTGGCATTTTTACAGATGTAAGCACCTTTCTTGCTTTGTGCATGCTTATGCCAGCTTTTCCGGCTCTGTGTCGATACTTTATGCAGTAAATGCTTAAATTCGAAAGAAGCATTAACTACCTGTTCGAACTTGTTTTTCATTCATACCAAACCGTGTTAGACTCTGTGGAATTTGTTTTTGAGAAGATACTACAAACAACAGACTTTACTACATTTTATTCATACGGCCCATTGGAATATACAACAGCTTATATAATTTTCGTTGAAAGAATTGTTAATGTGGTTGAAAACTCTTGATGAGCATAACCGTGAAGCGATATGCGGTTTGCGACAAACGGATGAAAAATGTTTGATAAAAGCGATGCACCAAATTTGATATACCAAAATATACGAATTCCAAAAACTCAGTGCCCAGATAAGATAAGAGTTCATAACAGTAATCAGATTTATAAGTTCCGTTAAAAAAAAGCCTTAAAGCTTATTAGTTCTTAACTGCCTCTAATTGATTCATTTTTTTTTGTTTCAATCATGGAGGCTTTAACCTTAAGGTCATTCAATACTTCGGTCCAGAAAAATCTCGGACTCTATGTGCGGAGTTGGGAATCGAACCCAGTCGGACTGCGTGAAAGGCATCGACTTACCCAACACGCTACACCCGTCCCCAATTGAATCAATAGTATTCCCAACAATAAATCAATATATACCATACAAAGATAATATAAAATTCCTCATAAAATGTCAGATGTTTATTGGGATGCCAAGAAAAAGTCGTCTACAGAGACTGAAGTTTGAAATTAATTATCACATATCTGGTTTTATCCTAAAACGTCAAACGACAAATGACAAAAGTTGAATGACAAAACGTCGAACAACAAAAAGTCGAAGTACCGAATAGTCGAGATCCAAAACGTCAAACGTCCGATCGAGAGGTAGCGAGGTCGGACGGCACTCAAACCTGTAATCTATCCGTAACATAAAATATTATCTTTATGAAGTTGATAAAGACCATTCTTGAAGCCTATGCTTTTACTTTCTCGAATGTCATACAGTGAGCGAAATCCAGTGCACTGTACTCTTTTGAAAAAACTTTGTTTGAAATGAAAAAAAACTATATCTTTGGTACGAATCCGAAAATACTTTTGACAAACCATTGATTGTTGCCTTTTCAAAATCTGTGAGTAGTGTATTAAGAGTAACATTGAAAGATTTTGAAATTTTCGACAACTCATTGAGGGCACCTGTATAAGTTCGCTCGGTTTTGCTAGGTAAGAAGAAGTTGACCAGCAGAACGAATCGTCTTGTCTTACCTGCCAGTCGACGAATATTTTCACTGGTTGAAAACAACAGTATTCGGCTCTTCGTTATGCTAATTCTTCAAAAGAAATGGGACTGGAATTCTTCCAAAAGTTCATCAAAATCGCTCTCGAACAATGTATCCTTCGGATAAGAGCCGACGATTTTTCGGGCTCTTTTACATATGCGCTTCTGTGTCAGTTTCGAGATCATGGTTTGAGCCTGATAAAGTAAAAAAATGAAATATACAGTACGACTGAACTATTACAACAATTCGTGTTAATTTGTTATACATAGATAGGTTTTCTCAAATGTATGTTTTGAATCGAACGGATCAATATATATATAACGCATAGTAATATTTCGGAACATCTAAAAATCTTGTCTATTTGAATCTAGTGTCAGTTACTAATACATTTCACAATGTCTTTTCAGTGACTGCCTTAGCTTCGAATGACCAATGAACATCATGTTGGGCAAACGGTACGCAGACAATTTTTTTGTGCAGTACCTATTTTGCAAATTATATATCTGTATATACCTGTTTATATAAGTGGTAAATGAATCCATCGGATGACAGTTTCGGTTTATCTTTATTTGTTGATAATATTTCATAAGTTTCCGAACTGCCATTTCGACGTTCAGTTACGCAGCACGAAAGATGAATAATTCCAAAGTAGTTTTCCTACAGCGATTTATGATTTAGCAATTAATGATTGACACTACTCATTTCCCGGGTTGGCGGTGACACTACTTTTTGTCCCGGGTTGGCGGTTCAATGCATAGGACGCTGGTCTTACAAGCCAGTTGTCGTATGTTCGAGCCCCGACCTGGAAGGATTCTTAGTGTCAGTAGGATCCATAGTACTAGCCATGCAATGATTCTGTACACTAAGAATCGGCTGCGAAGTCTGTTGAAACAGAAAGGCCAAATTCCACAAAAGGAATGTAATGCAAAGACTTTGCTTTTACTCATTTCAACAAATAATTATGAAGTGCAATTATGTAAAACCTTGAGAAGATGACGAAAAACTACATCGGACTGAAAGCTGAAGCTAGGCGTATCGGATTGGCCACAAATGCGTCGAAAACAAAATACATGAGAGGAAGAGGCTCTAGAGAAGAAACACTACGCCTCCCACCACGAATATTCATAGACGGTGACGATATCGAGGTTGATGAGTTTGTGTATTTGGGCTCACTGGTGACCGCCGACAATGACACCAGCAGAGAAATACAGAGACGTATTTTGGCAGGGAATCGTGCGTACTTTGGACTACGCCACCGCACGAAATTGACCATATACAAAACGCTCATTAGACCAGTTGTTCTCTATGGCCACGAGACCTGGACTATGTTGGCAGAGGACCAACGCGCCCTCAGTGTTTTCGAGTACTGGTACTGAGGACCATCTATGGCGGAGTGCAGATGGAAGATGGAACGTGGAGAACGTATGAATCATGAATTGCAACTGCTGCTAGGAGAACCACCCATCGTACGGACAGCTAAAATCGGACGTCTACGATGGGCTGGGCATGTCATAAGGATGTTGGACAACAGCCCAGTGAAAATGGTTCTTGAATCTAATCCGACTGGTACAAGAAGAAGTGGAGCGCAGCGAGCAAGGTGGATCGATCAAGTGAAGGGTGATCTCAGAAGCGTTTGTGCCTTGAGTGGCTGGCGACGAGCAGCCATGGACCGAGTTATGTGGAGACGATACAAGGACATCTCAGGCCTATAGCTGTTAGGTAAGGTAAGGTAAGGTAATTACGTAAAATGATAGTGATTACCAACAACAATTTAAAATTTGGGAATAAACACTTTACATCATTTGCTACTATATTCCATTATCGACTACTTTGCTACTATATTCCATTATCGACTTTTTTGCCTCGGCTTAACCCTGGCGATTAATTTGGTTCAACAGTTGATATTCAGTGGATATATGCCATTCAACCCACCCAAAATTCACCCTTATATTGTAGTCGACTTATTGTTGTACTCTATTTTCCATTATATTCGACTTTTTGTCCTTTTCAACCATTTGACGCATACGGCCTTTCGTTCTTTCGACCTTTTGTTAATCGACGTTTTGTCATTCGACCTTCTTTCATTCGACATTTTAGTATATATTCCACATACCTACTGTAAATCATTGATCGTGGCGATTTAAAAAAGCAAAGCCTTGGTATTACATTCCTGTAGTGGAATTTGACCTTCTGTTTCAGCAGACTTCGCAGCCGATTCTGAGTGTACAGAACCAGTGCATGGCTGGTGCTACGATTCTACTGACACAACGATCCTTCCAGGTCGGGGCTTGAACATACGACAACTGGTTTGTAAGACCAGTGCCCTACGCATTGAACCACCAACCCGGGACGATTTCAAAGACGTTTTTTTATTATTTTGAACTCTAATCGCATCCAAAGTCCCAGAGTCGAATAGAGAAAAAAATTGTTTTGATATGACACCAGAACTCGAAGTTTTGTGCATTTATAAAATATCTGACATCAAGAAATATTGGGAATTCGGAACAATTGCATGAGATGTTTCCAAAATTGAAGTCATGTTACACCACTTACCCATGACCCATCTAGCGCCGAGCAAACGTAAAGTGCAACTCTACAGTCAGTGATTGAATTGACATATTACCGCAAAACTTATGGTTACACAAATAGTTATTGAATTTTATCCCGATCCAATTTTCGTTTCAGGAAATACAAGGTGATATGCATAACAAAATGAACAAAAAAAATGTCACTCACTTTTCTCAGAGATGGCTGAACCGATTTTCACAAACTTAGATTCAAACAAAAGGTATTATGGTCCTATAGCTTGCTCTTGGTTTTAATCTTCATCCGACTTCCGGTTCCGGAATTACAAGACAATATGTGCAAATCTATGAGAAAATGCGCACTCAATTTTCTTGGAAATTTCTTATTCGATTTTCACAAATTAAGATGAAAACGAAAAGTTCTTGAGATTCTTTAAAAAGTCCCCAAACAGTTGATCCAGATCCGACTTTTGGTTCCGGCATTACAGCGGGATAAGTAAAAAAAATCAATTTCATGAGGGTTTTTTCAAAAGTGACGGAGAAACAAAGTTCAAATTTTTATAAAATTCAATGGTTAATTGGCAAACCTTGTTAGTTGGTGGATATATAAATCTAGTTTGAGACTACTAGTCCCCGGTTTCCGCTTTCGAACGCCCCAGTAATAGTGAAAAAAAGCTTCAAAAACGGAACTCACTTCAATTTCTTAGCAACGGCAACCGATTTGAACAAAGCATGATTCAAATTAAAGCTCTTAGCCGTTTAAAAGATACTGTGCAATTTCATCCAGATCCAACTTCCGGTTCCGAAATTATAGAGCGATGAGTATCAAAACTTTCAAACTGCCATAATTCAAAACCGGTAAGCACCAGAAAACACCACCACCTCACACAGCGTGCTTTGTTCAATTTCGTATAGCGTACAGGGTTGCCACATGTAAATCTATATTAACTTGACATAACTGTTTACAAATTGAATAGGTGATTTAGTTTTATACCAAAGAGTTTATACCAAAGAAAGTTTTTGATTTTATTCAAGTTTGAAAAAATACTTGACAGAATCTTCTAGTGATGTTTTTTGAAAATATAAGTAATATAAGAAAGGAATCATTACACCACTAGGTGGATTAAAAAGGTTTTCGAAAGGTTGACTAGTGTCAGGTCAACTTTTCGAGTACTAGTATGATTAACAACCGAGTACCATTTATTTTGAATACTGTACTTGCTACTCCTGGAGATTGAAGAAATAGTATGGGTCGATGTACGTCAAGATGTTTGGTCCATTCCAGAAAAAAGTTTGGTCTATTCCAGGAAAGTAGTGTTAAGATCCTTTAATGACAATAAGAACATTTTTCAGTTTGGCTCTTGAGCCTATGACAACTGGCGTACGAGACCAGTGACTCATGCCGCAAACTACCGACCCGAGAACCATTATCGTATTTAAAATCTGCACGGTTCACATTTTTCAAATGTATTTCTGCAGTTTGAATTTATTTCGACCTCTGGAATCTATCCTGGAAGTAAACCGACTTATAAACACAAAAAATCTCATTGGTGTTAATTTTCCTCATATTTTTGCATCCAGCAGCCCCTTTATTTGAATAAGCTTATAAAATTGATTTTTCCTTTCATTACGAGCTTGTCTCCTTAAAGATGTTCCGCCTGTTGGCTGCCCCGCCTATCATCTGCTTCGACTGAATTGGTGTGGGCTCGCAAAAAGGAGCAAGAAACTCGGGTACTAGTGGTATTCTTTTCCGACAACGACCTGCTTCGGTCCTGCTAAAAGCACAGCAGCGGGATTCGAAAGAAAGAATCGAAGTACGGAAGGAAAACACTTTTGTGCAAATTAAGTACTTTAATTAAAACTTTTAAAAAGATCATTCGAACTGATTTCGTTACTACTTTGGTCGACTAACGGCCATTTCAAAGGGGGACGAGGCGGAACGAAAGAAGGCACTAATTGAGCTACTGCAACAACCTAGCCCTGTACGTCATCGAGTTTGGCGTGGAAGAATCGAAAAGAAATACCGGCATGTTTCTATCAAACAAAAACCAATAAATTACCATGGCTATTGATTTGATGTAGTTCAGAAAAACCTTTCCAAGTCCCGGACTGCTTCAAAGTCGATGGGATGGGATGAATATAGAACGAAGGAATCAGTTTTGCATAAATGAAGTTAGTTTGCTGTATGCACTGTAAAAGATCTTCGAGTTGAGCGAAAGATTCAATGATGATTTCTCGAAAACGATTGCTTGTAGAGAAAAGTAAAACTGTGAAGTCTTTTTACAGTATTTGGTATGTCGCATTGAAATCACAACATCAATTGGTAACTCTTAATTCGGAGAACTACCCGTGAAACAAGTAAAACACGGCAATACAGAAGCGTATATAATCAGACAATGTCAAGATGTTTGAGTATAGAGATTGTTAAAAAAGGGCTTGTTTCTGAAATTCTAAACCTCAACCAAAATGTGTTCATAAACTGGATTCACCAGTGTCATTCAATTATGTAATAGGAAGATAGTATCAGTAAATCTTACATTTTTGTAATGTAAGAGTTTTTGGCATGTCATGGTACATTATATTTTCCATCTAAACAGAGATCGACCTATCGGATCCGGATATTGTTAAATCTGCTGATTAATATTAGTAGTCATAAACCATTCGACACAGCTCGACGAACTGAGCAAATGTGTGTATGTAACAAAAATATGCAATCACTTTTCTCGGAGATGGCTGAATAGATTTAAACAAGCTTAAATAAAAATGAAAGGTCTCATTATTCCATAATCTGATATTGAATTTCATCCAGATCCGACTTCCGGTTTCGGAGATACAGGATGATATGCACAAAAAAATGGAAAAAATATGCACTAACTTTTTTTAGAGATTGCTGAACCGATTTTTATAACTTTAGATTCAAATGTAAGGTCTTATAATCTTATAGCCTGTTATTGAATTTCATAATATGTGAAAATTAAAGAAAAAATGTGCACTCAATTTTCGAACTAAGATTAAAATGAAAGGTCTTATAGTTTCTAAAAAAATTAGAACATATTATCCATATCCGACTTCCGGTTCCGGAAATAAAGCGTGATAAGTATTTTCAATTTCATGAGTATTTTTTCTCGAACGATGATTAAAAACAGGTACAAATCCCATAAAACTTCTTCTAAATTCTTCTAGTTCTGTTTGAGCTGTTAGTAGAATATTCTCACTAATAGTACTGTTGTTGTACCGTTTAATTCTACTACGTCACGTCATTACACTCTCACAAAGTCACTATTTTCACAGTCACTATGTTCACAAAAGTGTATCCAACGTTATAAAAGCTTCCGAAAAGAATAAATTTCGTTTTCCATTTTTAACGAATTTCTTGGGGTACCGGTAACCGAACACCTTTTTTGGAATGGGAAAATTTACCACTTTACTAAATTCATAATAAAGTTTTTTCAATCAATTGAATCAACTTAGTTTCTTATTCAGTTCTTAGCTAGGGACTTATATATGTCTGCATAATGCGCATAATGTTATAAGCTTAAAAGAAAAGGGTGCCGGTAACCGAACACTCTCCCCTAATAATAATAATAATAATAATAATAATAATAATAATAATAATAATAATAATAATAATAATAATAATAATAATAATAATAATAATAATAATAATAATAATAATAATAATAATAATAATAATAATAATAATAATAATAATAATAATAATAATAATAATAATAATAATAATAATAATAATAATAATAATAATAATAATAATAATAATAATAATAATAATAATAACAATAATAATAATAATAATAATAATAATAATAATAAGAATTGGAAATAGTGATCAAAAACTACAAAAGGATTTGACTCACTTTTTTTAACACCTAAAGGTCATTCGCCTCTTCGGACCAGAAAAAGGAAGATTCATACGGAATTCCTCAATTTGTTGTGGATACTACTCACTGTTATGAGTGATATAAGAAAGGCATCGTTACATCACTAGGTGGATTAAAACAGGTTTTTCCGTTATAAACTAATTCTTAAAAATTATTAGTTTCATAAACATCTAATGTTTCGATCATGTTAATAAAAACAAGTAAAAAAACAAAGTCGTTTCGAAACTGTAAAGCTAAACAGTGACATCTTGAAGGTATGAAGAAAACTGATTAAAGTTCTATTTGCGCAAAAATTAGTGCGAAAAATTATATTTTCACTTGCAATGTCATTTACTGTTTGGAAGTTACAATCTTCAGTTACAAAACACATTTGATTTCAGGTATATATTCCCACTTATACAGGCGCAATCTGGCTCGGAATACACCAACCTCGAAATCAAAAATCTCAAAATGGGTGAGGCGAAAATGGCCAGTCACATTTGGACGTAGGAAACAATCACACATGAAAAAATATTGTATGTAAATGAAATTTTTGAACCTTATTGATATCTTGCAACTGTTTCGTACATGAAAAATATAATTTCATCTTGAAATTGAAATTACTGATTTTGTCGGAAAAATAGCAAAAATTATGAGAAAACAAATTTTAAATAAAATTCGATTGCCTTTGAGTTGAGACCAAAATTAAAGTGAACAAAACAAACGTTTCACTCATAATTTGATTTACTGTCCGGCTCGGGTAGCAAATTATGTATGTAAAAATGCTGTCACCACTAGTACGATTCGATTCAGCGCATCTTAATTAGCTAAGAACACTCATCAGGTATGATTTGTTTCTGGGAATATATTCTACAATCCAAAAAATCTGGAACTAGAAAATTTTACTTTCGGCGGAAAAATCGACACTTTCGTACTTACCGAGTATTACCGACTACTGAGGCTCAAATGAGTGGACGCCGTTTCAAACGAACATAAGCCAATTATAGCTAATGCTCGGGCCCACGTAGATCGTTTATAATTTACGCCCACGTAGGCTTAGCCGACGGGATGTAGCATTTAGTGTTCGAATTACTACGACTAGCCATTTCCGCATCGTGTTCATTTTTGCCCCATGCTCCCCTATATGCGAAATACCATCTAATAAGGCTTGTAGTGTGTGTTAAAATAATTTATTCATATAATACAATGATGTTTGATTGTGATAATAATAACAATTCAAAATAAACTTTCATACACTGACTAGTCTTAGACGGAACGCAAAGAAAAAAAATATGTGGGTGCCCTAAGCACAGAAATAGGATGAACTTTTAATGAGGGAATGGTCTGATTACATGATTACGAATAACTTGATTACCAAGAAGAACCCTGAATTGAAACTTTCAAAATCCTAGAACTATCGAAAAATCGTTCAATACCGACAACAAATTAATATGTCCAATAAATAAAATAATAAACGACAGAAATGTTTGATAATTAACTTTCACTATCAAAATACATCGTTTTTGATGAATTATCTCATAAAACTTCGCGTACAGTCTCACAAGAAGTAAAGAACCACTGACACCGAGATATATTTTCGATCATTAATATTCATTCAAAACAATACGTGAATTTTATTTCCGTATCCGTTTTGCATGAATCAAAATCGCAACCTCCCGTTTCGAGAGAAAATTTAATGAGCGAATCCGGCTGTCAGTAAGTAACACTCAGCAATTATGCCAGATGCTGGTAGCGTTTCCGAAGGAACCGTCAAATAAAATGCACTCACTGCGGATCGACACTGTTTGGTTAAATGATCCCTTAGCTTACGGCTATAGAAACGGCCCGGGTGAAACGAGCTTCGGCTTCTGCATCACATTTTGAAAGTATCAGAAAAACGTGAAATTAAAAGGGTTTTAATTATTATTTTATTATTCATCGTTTCAATGTTGGTACACTTTTATGGCCAGCCTTCGGAACGAAGCGGGACGCGATAATTTCCATAAACTGAGACCGGCAGTTGACATCGCCATCGTCGACTTTGTCGTTGATGTTGTCGTGAAACTGGCGACAATTCTGCTAATGGATGACGCGAGTAGTGATGGATTAGCATGATTGTTCATTCATTTGGTTATTAAATTGGAATGTAAAATGGTTCATTATAATTTCCATCATTCCAAAGGAAAAACAAAATGTTCAATGAAATTATGTGGAATTGTGAAAACATCGACTTTGGGAACTGAAATTTTGCTCACTTTATATGGTTTCAATCAGAACGGACGAATATTCCACACATATTTATTCCTCACTTTTTTCAGCATTCTGAATACAACGGGCGAAGATTTTGATTTGTATTAATTACAATTTTCTATAAAGGGGTTATTATTAAATAACGAGTTCCTATCAATGTAAGGTTCTCAATATTGCACATTGCAGGCTTGTGAATTGTATTCAGAAATCAGGATTTTAATTGGCTCTAGTGAGAATGAAAAAGACTGCCACAAGGATTATTATTATGACAGCCAATGATCAACTGATAATTATTTTTGTAATTGAAACTCTTTACGATACTGAATTCACGTAGTAATTCCAGTTTGAAATCTGTGGTTAAGTTTTACCGAGCGTATGCAAAAATATAAATCTCATTTCACTACTCCGTTAAACGGCTCAACGATGCATTAGAATTGGAGCTTGTTTTTCTAACTTGCTCACCCGCAGTGCTTTTCAGGTAAACCCGTGTGGTACTGAATTACTGCTGAGTAGAGAACGCTCTAAATTTAAATTTTATGATATACGGATTAAAACTAATACGATCCTAGCGCCACTATGGATCTATGCCCCCTGTATACCCAAGTCGGTCCTGGCAAACGATTGCGAAATGTTCAGTTCGTCCACACTGCACTGGCAACGGCTGGAAATAGTTTGGGGGTTAGTAAACTTAATCGTTTCCGTTGTTGTCATCATCATCATCCTCATTACTGTCTAAAAAAACAAATGTTTCTTTCAGTTGGAACATTACTAGTTATGAATAATGGTCCGATAGAAAGTAAAATAAAAAAAAGCAAATTACTGTTAATGCCGTTTCACTTTGAACTTTATCGCAAACCAACAAATATCTTTACGAACTCGTTCACTTCGAAAAAATGTATTAAACTTATTCACCGAGCATCTACTTCAGCTCCGAAGGCACAAATAATCGTTCAAATGCAGTAAATATACAAATAAAATTATGGAACGCCCAAGGAAGCTGAGATAATTGTGTGTGCGATTTATTAAAATTATTTTCCACTCTATTTTCTGAGGTCCAGTTACACTGTTTTTTTTTTCATTTAGATTTAAACGCGTCCTGTTATTTTATCAGACACAGTATTCAAATTAGAGTCAGAACTTAACCTTAACATCGTGAAGTATAGGAAAGTTTCGATTCGCGACGAATTGACACCGCTGACGCTGGAGATTTTAAAAGAATTACGAGAATCCCAGGAAGCTCTCAACATTAAGTATATTTGGTCTAGTAAAGGAGGGGTAATATTAGTAAAACCCTTCTTAATCCACCTAGTGGTGTGATAATGCCTTTCTCTTCTTTCATAAAAGTCTCATGAAAATATGTTTCATACATTTATTAAATAATTTTAGACGCCAATTGATTCAGATTGATTTGAGCAGTTCACAAAAGCATGCTTCAGTGTTTTATGTCACACAGTCAGCATCATTTTTCCAAACCAGTGCTTGACATTTGCGTTGCCTATTTGTATGAGAACAGTGATGCTAATCTAAAATAAAAAAGCCTTCTTAGTCCACTTAGTGAAATTTTCATATATCTTGAAAAATCACCATAGGGGGGAGTACATGAAATTTTCGAAATCGAAAAAAAAATTTTGATGCCAAAAGGCTTAGAATTGCATGAAACGTCGAGATTTAGTGTCATCTCGAAAAAAAATTTTTTTGAAAAAATCGACTTTTTGGGACTTAGAAAAAATATGAAAATTTTTCTAAGTCCCAGAAAGTTGATTTTTTCAAAAAAATTTTTTTTTGAGATGACTCTAAATTTTGATGTTTTATGCAGTTTTAAGAGTTTTGGCATCAAAAAAAATTTTCGATTTTGGAAATTTCATGTACTCCCCCCTATGGTGCTTTTTCAAGATCGATAATTGTCAAACCTTTACCACCGGGCAGCACCCCTTAAGCATGTCCAATTTAGGTCAAATTTTGCATGAAGGCTTTTTTCGAGGTGCTTAAACTTTTGAGCACTAGAACTTCACGAAAATAGAGTTGATCCCAAAATTTTGGCACCCTTATATATACAAGAGCGGTAAAAATCAACGTGTTTTGTCGGTTACGTCACTTATACCATCATATATTTGGAACCAAAAGTCACAACCATTTGATCTTCGAACTTGATCAACGGCCCGACAGTAGCTTTCAAACGAGCCCAAGTTTGTTAAAATCGGATCAGCCATCTCTGAGAAAATTGAGCGCGTTCAAATACAACGCTTTTTGTCGGTTACGTCACTTATACAATCATATCTCCGGAACCAAAAGTCACAGCCATTTGATCTTCGAACTTGATCAATGGCCCGCCAGTAGCTTTCAAACGAGTCCAAGTTTGTTCAAATCAGTTCAGCCATCTCTGAGAAAATTGAGCGCGTTCAAATACAACGCTTTTTGTCGGTTACGTCACTTATACAATCATATCTCCGGAACCAAAAGTCACAGCCATTTTATCTTCGAACTTGATCAATGCCCCGATAGTAGCTTTCAAACGAGCCCAAGTTTGTTAAAATCGGTTGAGCCATCTCTGAGAAAATTGAGCGCGTTCAAATATCTTCGAAAAGTGCACACACATACACACACACATACACACATACACACACATACACACACACACAGACATTTTCCGATCTCGTCGAGCTGAGTCGAATGGTATATAACACTATGGGTCTCCGAGGCTCCGTTCGAAAGTCGGTTTTTCCAGCAATTCTAATACCTTTCTATAGAGAAAGGCAAAAAGGACGAGCATTCAAAACCCGAGCTTGTAAGGAATAGAGAAGATTTGAGCCGTTTGATTACTCGTCTGTTGAATACTTCTGTCTCGATTGGTTCACCCTCACCCAAGAGAAAAAGAAATGGGAACTCACTGCAATAAAATGTATTGTATTTCTTCAGTTTGAACGTGATGTTATATTTTTTTTCTATAACGGAAGGTATTGTCAATACATATCATGATAATATATACGATTTTAATTTACGGTGTAATAATAAAACCGAGATATGCTTGAGGATAGTCCAATGGAATATCCGAGGTATGAATGATCTGTACAAATTTGATAATATAAAATATTTTTTGGCTCAATGCGATTTAACGATAGATATCGTCGTCATCGGTGAAACATGGTTCAGAAAGGGTAGTACATCAATTTACGGAATTCCGGGTTATTCGGCTACATTTTCTTGTAGAGATAGTTCCCACGGTGGGTTAGCAGTGTTCTTAAGGAAAATATAGAGCATAACATATTAAAAAATGAGGTTATTTATGGTCTACATACCATCCAAATTGAGATTAACATTAATGGGCACTGTTCTGACATTATAGGCGTTTACAGACCTCCAGCTTCTGATTTCAATCGATTCCATGATATGTTAGAATCCTGGCTTTCAAATGTGAAAAAGAACAAACCATGTTACATAATAGAAGATACTAACGTTCCTATGAATTTACCAAGTAATAACATTGTATCGCGATATTGTAGCCTACTCGAGTTCTATGGATTTATATGCACTAATACCATCCCGACTCGACCATCTAGTGGAAACGTTTTCGGTAATTTTATTTGCAAAACCGATGATGCCGCTCTTTTACGGAACGATACCATCTTTACGAATTTAAGCGATCATCTTCAAATTATATCGTCAATAAAGTTGAATGGAAATAGACAAAAACAGGTACTAACAAAAAAAATTAGTTGATCACAGCAAGCTCAATAGAATTTTCAATCAATATATTGACAGTTTATTGTCCATAGATGATGTCGAAGACGTCATTTCGAACATCATATCAACATATAACTCAATGTTATTGCAGTGTACTAAGACTTATACCAAAGCAATCAATGTGAAACGTGAATACTGTCCTTGGATGTCGTACGATCTTTGGAAACTACTGCAGCTTAAATCCAATTATCTCAAAAAAGTAAGAAAAAAACCAACTGATCTCAACCTTCTAGGATTACTGAAACACGTCTCCAGGAAAGTTGACATAGTGAAAAGGTCAAATAAGAGGTTATATTACGAAAATCTTCTGAATACTACATGTCATTCTAAACTTTGGAAAAATATTAATTTAATTATGGGTCGCATTAAATCAAAAGAGCAAATAAAACTAGTAATAAATGGAACAAAAACAAAAAGCGAATTGGAAGTATGTGAAACATTCAACGATTACTTTTCAAGTATTGGCGCCTCTCTAGCTGACGAAATTTCGAACTTGAACACTTCAAATCCTATCGAAAATGTTTATTCTGTCACAAATTCAATTTTTCTACGTCCAGCCACTGAAAATGAAGTCATTGTTATAATTAACGAACTTGATTCCAGCAAATGTAATGGTTATGACAATATTTTCTGCAAAGCTTCTGAAAAGTAATCCTCGCTCCTTCTCAACAATTTTAGCTCAAATATTTAACAAAATTTTAGCAACTGGTGTTTATCCCGATTGCCTAAAAATAGCCCGTGTAGCACCCATTTTCAAGATCGGAAATAAGGGCGATCCTTGCAACTACCATCCAATCTCTACTTTATCGATTTTCAATAAAATCTTGGAGAAACTTCTCGTGAACAGAATGCTCGACTTCGTAAATTCTAATAATATCTTATATCGATTCTAATACGGTTTTAGATCTGGATGTAGCTATTGCTGAGCTGGTTGATTGTCTCGTTGGTGATATTGATTCCAAACAAGTTGTTGGTGCATTGTTCTTGGATCTCAGAAAGGCTTTTGACACATTAGATCACAAAGTCCTTTTAGAAAAACTGGATCGATACGGGATTAGAGGGGTGGCAAATGACATAGTCAAAAGCTATTTATCCAACCGAAAACAGTTTGTATCTATTGGTCATTTATCTAGTTCATATCGCTCCATTAGTGTACCCTCAAGGTAGTAACATAGGACCATTGTTATTTTTAATTTATATTAACGATATTGAGAATTTGAATCTAAAAGGTGTACCTAGGTTATTTGCTGACGATACTGCACTGTTGTATCCGTGCAAGGACGTACAAACATTAATCCCGTTGATTGAGTACGACCTCCGGATCCTATCTAAATATTTCAACGTAAATTTGTTGTCTTTGAACATTCATTTATTCATTCACTTGTTCATTTATGTAATAAATTTCGTTTTACATTACTTTAATCATTCATTTACTTATTCATAAATTTATTTATTGATTCTTTCATTTAACTTATTCATCAAATATAGAAAAAAGAGGAGGTTTTTGTGCCCTTTTGAGTAAGTACTGGTTCAACGGTCAGCTCAAGGGGGATTTTTCCTGCTCCAATAGACGAATACATAAATATTATTTTTAGAACAGTTTAATTTTAAACATTTTAAGTGCCCCTTAACAGGAATCTTACATTCCACTGGGAGCTCTTGCTTAGTACAAATAGTTAGCCTTCTTCGTTTTGTAATAACCTCAGCTTGACAAAATCGCGTTTTTTTGTTAGTAAAATTTTTTTCCCAAGCTGAGGACTGTATGTGTCCGCAACCAGAGGGCTCCTAATGTGAGCTTTTTGGTGCGGAGGAGTGTGGAGGGCCAAAAAAAAGTGTATCCACTTATGGTGATACCATCATGAACAAACACAATGGGCTCTTGTAAAGAGAAGATAATTAGAATTATCCGAATTACGTTAATTAGCAATACTAAAAAAAGAGACACAACAAAATACGGCTCCATTTCCTTGTGAAAATTAAACCGCTTCAATGATAAATAAAAGACGTTTACTTAGTCAAACCTAGTAATTAGCCAGACTTGGAGAAAAAAAACATATCTCTGTCTCTTCAATGCTGTCTGAACATTTCAGCCAACGTTTGTGCAAGACCAGGAGCTTAAACAACTCGCATCTGTCGTCACCGGTTTGTGGTCAGATTTAATTAACCGAAGAAAAATGAGTCACCGGTCATGGTTCGAGCCGTGGGGACGCAAACGCCATGGACCGGAACATTCCCAGTCGACCCTCACCGACACACAAAAAAGTAATCCAATTAAATGTTATCTAAAGAATGAATGTGGTCCCATTTCAAACAGCATATCCTACCTGATTACTACCGGAGGTCCTTTGTACACTGTCAGCAAATGAGAGGAAAACAAAGCAGATTTATGTAACCTGAAAGGACACAGAAACAAAAAAAAAGGATATTGTTAATTACGTTTCTCTCGGATTCGGGCAATAATTCACAACTCGTCGAGGAAAGGTTGCAGCCAAAAGCGAAATTAGTAGTTCCAGCAGCAAGTTGTATCGACAGCATTAAACAACCAATTGGTAATTCCGTCAATACCACGAAAACTACGAATGCTCCGCGGGTTGCATCCTCCCGGATATAAAGTCCTCACCGGAACATCCAATCCATATATATTGGTAATTTCATTATCGTTATTCCTCTCGCGTGAGTTCTTCTGAAGATCAGGCTGACAGTTTTCCCTCGCGTCACAACCTTCCACCCAATGATTCACACAATATACCATCTCTTCACTCCGCAGGATCATTTTACGGCTTTGTTTGTCACACAATCTTCAGCTCGTGATACAGGATAAGAGGGAGGCTCGTCACAAAGAATGGATGACACATAAGTGCACGACGAGGCAGAATAAATTTACGAAACAGTTTATCTGAAGAACCTGATCCGACATATTCCAGTTGCGTCATGACTGTGAAAAATAAACGCTGATCTGTTGTTAAAACGGACATCTTCGAAGAGAGATTTTTTCAGGGCTTTTAAGAACCTGAATAAGGAGGAAATGTCAACCGACTGGGAACAAACCATACGTAGTTGAGTTACTGAGCGTTGGATGCAATTTTTTCTTACATTCATAAAAATTACCTTGAAAATTGAACAGGAAATAAATCTTATCCATCTGCAGCTGACACCGGCCATAACATCGTTCTCGGGCCTTCTCGTATACGTTTGCTTCCGCCATTTTTCACCGCCTATCAATCTAGAGCTTAGAAGGTCCACTCGTCACTGTAATTGGATTGTGAGTCTGTTTTTGATGTATCCCATTCTCATAGGAAGGATTAAAAAGGATCACAAACAGACATCAATCAGATCGGATAAACAACTGCCACTGACATATTTTGTTGTCCTAACTGTGTTCGAAGGCTTGTTGATTATTATATCTAATACCCAGCGTAATGAAAACTGAAAACTAACTGTGACCTTTTCAACATTTACTCTCTGAGAGAGTGGTTCGAGGAATGAGTAGACAAAATCAGAATCGACCTTCTCCGATTTGAATGAAACTTTGCACATGGCTTCAGTATGGCAAACCATAAGTTTTGATCCGATGAATAGGTCAATACGACTCACGACTGATTTTTAAAAAGGGCGTATGAATTTTTGCATTTCACAAAAATTGCCTATTTCAAATCGTTGTAACTCGGAAACCGTTGATTGTACAAAAATGGCGTTCAGGAACAAGTTATAGGGAATCGATTGGGCACTCTAAAAAAAATATACACAGAAAAAAAAATTTTCTGAATAATTACAAAATAATCCGAAAAAGTTAAATAAAAACAAATCAGGGTTTTATTTTTTTTTTGATAATTTTTATTTTAAAGCTGTTATTAAAACCTACACATTGATGGCTATCCCATCCGTGCCTTTTGAAAAATGAAGAAGTTACTGCTAAAACAGTTTACGGGTGCATGCAAATGATCAAGTTCTTCCAGTTGTAATTCGGAAACCGTTATTATAGAGAATCAGAAGAGCTTAAACATTTAAGTTTCATTTTGATTTCAGAAGTGCTTAAACTCGATACCATCGCGGTTCAAGTGTTTATTTCACACTTAATGTCATTTTTGAAAGACAAAATTCAAAACGAAAAAAGCAATATTTATGTCTGACGGAGCAGTCTCACAGTACAAAAACAGAAAAAATGCAAGTATCTGTAAATTTAAATCAATGTATAAGATTGATGCTGAGTGGCATTGTTTTGCAACTTCTCATGGTAAAGGACCATGTGATGCACTCGGGGGTAATTTAAAGCGAATGGCACGACGTGAAAGCTTGGCTAAACTACTTGAACACCCAATCACAACTGCAAATCAATTATATGAATGGGCAGAGCAGAGACGTCGAGATGCATTCACGACCATGTCTTTTTGTTACGTGTCACAAGAAGAATATGAACGGGGTGTGACCGAGTGGAGTAGTGTTTATAAGGATACCAAAATGATTCCAGGCACACAGGAATACCATTCTTTCGTTCCGATTTCAGAAACCACAATCGTCACAAGACTGTATGACGATTCGAATGACGATGCACGTAGTACTCATACAATTTTCAAAAACTTAAAACCTTAAATATAATTAAGAATTATTCATGTACATGTAATATTTGTAGATATAGCAAGCAAATAAACGATTCATGGAAATATAAAAAATGGTGTTATTATTAAATATCCAAGTATCTCAAGAACAGCTACTTTTAGAAGAAAGCATATCATGAACAAATTTATTGCCTTTAACCTGTAGAATAATATTCTACTGTTTAAAAAATTATCTTTCAACGAGAACTTGAAATTTCGAATATATCTGTAAATTGTTTTAGATGTAACTTTTTTGTTTTTCAAAAGGCACGGATGGGATAGCCATCAATCTGTAGGTTTTAATAATGATCTGCTGAGATGCTGTAGGTTTTAATAATGATCTGCTAAGAATTTCTGGAACTGCTCTAATGTATCAAGGCTTCTAATTTTTGCTACATGCCATCGGATATATGATCATCAATTTATGATAACATTTTTAGTTGCATGACTTAACCACAAATAATCCAAAATTAAAGTTTCCTGAAATGTTTGATATCAAAGAATTTCAACGAGGAAAACTCATGACGGGGAAAACCGCGACGACGGTATCGGGGTAACAAGCGACATTATATATCTGCGTTACCTACTCGATGTGGAAAGACGAATAACCTACTACGACTAATTTCATTTTATTTTTATTCGTAGCTGCCTACCTACCCGTGCTATGGGTAAAACGCGCCATAGATCCGAGAAGGATGCAAAGCGTGTGTACCAGTCATAACGCTGATCTGCCAGTTGATGTCGAAGAGGAATTGTAGAAGAAGGAAAAAATGCTACCTTTCAACCTGAATAATATCCCACCGACTCTACGCTCGGATCAGGCAATACGTTTATGTACTGAGCGTTACAAAATAACTGTTTCGGCTTTAAACCCCTACAAAGCAGTGGAATGATACCTGAAAAACAAAAGCGGAATACTTCACACACGATATTGCCGCCAACAAACCTATGAAGGTAGTACTTCGAGGACTACCCGACATGATGGAAACCGAACTAAAGGAAGCACTATCGGAGGCTGGACTAAATCCTGTGATGGTGTATCAAATTAAACGACACAACACGGAAAACCGATAGTATCGAGATCAACTGTACTTGATTCATCTGGAGAAGAGCTCCATCACCATGGGTCACCAGAAAATGATAAAATTACTGTTCCATATAATCATCGAATGGTAAAAGTATAAACCGGTACATCGGGATGTCACACAGCTCATGGACTGTTTGAACTACGGTCATGGAGCGAGAAATTGCCACATGAAAAGTCGGTGCCGGAAATGTACCGAATCCCAAAATACCCACGATTGCCCACCAGATGACATCGTAGTAAAATGTGTGAACAGTGATGCCGCCACTTCCTCATAGCATTCCAAAAGATCCAGCTATTGGATCACAAAAAGATTCTTCCTCCTAAATCCCTCCTGAATGAGTCAATAATCAATCACAAGCAAAGGATGACTCTGGCGACTTGTTATCTGCTGAACAACGATAGTCTTTTTTTAAGCAATGACAACAAAACTACGAAACTGCAGAACGCGTTTAGATCAAAACAACGCCTTAGGCAAATTCATCGTCGAATATGCATAATAATGAGTTGATTGTAGTAAATTGGAATGCTCAGGAGCACGACTGCTGAGTTGTCCGATTTTCTTCAAGAGAAGAAAGCCGATATCGCACCGACTAGGTCCAATTTGTACAAATCGCCGACCAACTTATTAATATCGATTCCCCGATGGAAATCGACGGACTCTATCGTCCTTCCAGCATTCAATCGCAGTCGCTCGTGATGGGACGGTTCCAGTACAACATGCCGAGTTCCTCTATCCAAATTGACTGTGTCAGCAAGAAACTCATCCGACTTCGAAACATCTACCGGAGGCAGTATTAACGAACTGGCATCATTGATAAGAAGACCTTTTATAACAATTTAACTAGGATAATCCAGGAAAGGATAACTGAGCTTCGCAACAGGAACTTCCAGCAAAAGCTTCGACAAATTCTCCCATATTCAAAGCCCTTCTGGCACTTAACGAAGGTGGTAAGGAAAAACCGAAGCCTATTCCTTCTCTGATATCACTCCAGGGCGCAGCTGAAGGAATATCTTCAATCACACCAGTAGAAAAGACAAATGCGTTAGGCCAGCAGTTTGTTTGTTATCCAAATTAAGGACTCAACATTGTTAGTCCACATGAAAGAGCCGTTGCTGATAGCGTAGCTGAGGTTGACCAATCAGACAGCTTGGTTCCTTGGTAGGGGATTTTTAAAACCGCCTGCCCCATGCTTAAAAACGTCTCGCAAGTCAGACTCCGATCGGTGATCTCGACTTCGCGAGATGGAAAGTATACGCGATAATCCCGCGTGAAGAGTTCACATTGAACGATCTCGTTAGACTGGTTTGGACAGCTTGTCTGGGCGAACTTTTTTCATTATTTTGTATTGCAGAATATCGCGAGGTCATGTCTTTAGATAATCTAAGGATGTTCATTTTTTTTCCGTTTGCTTTGGTCCGGATGTAAACCACGTCCGGCGAGAAGTGCAAGCCCATCGGGATAATTTTTAACACGAGATTTTCTGCTATCAGATGATTCCATTTCGTCATCTGGAGGTAGGTCAGGCAATTTTGAGCCATACCACACACACATTACTTCTTTACACAGCTCACAAACGACCTTGAGGACAGATTAATTCGAATTATCACTCAACCGCACTGATGCAGTCAATATAATACGGAATGACCTTGAAAACGGAATAAAACAACTCACCGCACTATTGGAGTCAGAATCGACCCGATAGTTCGGAAGTCGCCATCTTGAAGTTCAAAACTACTTCCAACATCGTTATCCGTTATCTACTCATCAAATATGGTCCGAAAATATTCATATTGTAAAGGTTTTCGAAAAACTGGCAGTCGCCATTTGGAAAATTGAAAACCATCATTTTCAGACATCTACTTATGAAATCCGTTCCGAAAATACCCATATTGTAAGGGATTTTAAGGAATATCAATAAACCGAACATTTTGAATTTCAAAACTACTTCCAACATCATTATCCGTTATCCAACATCGACTCATCAAATCCGGTCCGAAAATATTATTATTGTAAAGGTTTCCAAAGAACCGGAAATCGCCATTTTGGAATTAAGAATCACTTCAAACATCATTTTCTGACATCTACTCAAAAGTTTTTCTGTCCCGAAGAGGCGAATGACCTCTATAATTGATACAAAAAAAGCAAAAAAATTATATGAGACTGACATGCGAGGAGGGGCAGTTCAGGTCATTCAGGCTCTTATTCTGTTTGATTACTCACAGATTAATATACGAGTTTCGCTTATATAGTGTATACGTTCGGAAAGCAATTAGCGCTCAGATGGTAAGAGTTTATTCGGATGTTTTTCACACCAAGCACAAATAAAATGGATATCAACTGGCACGGCGAAGAAAAAAGTGCATCTAAAAGCTATCAAACAGCAGCAATGTTGAAAATAACCCAACACAGCACGATATAGGTCGAGGACCCTCATGTTTTCTCAGGATGTACAACGATTCGAGTGATGGTAGCTTCTATTTCCAAAGCGTCTTTGTCTCTACTTATCATTGGATTTTTCGCTCAATCACGTATTGGTACTTTCCCACACACGTACGATTTCGATTACTGGTCGAAGTTAGTTGACATGCGATAATCGTTTTCTTTTCTATATCGGTCATTAAGACCATCCGGTTAAGATTGCAATTTCCATTACTTGCATCATTCACCATTGGCGATAAGTATGTGATACTATTTTGCTTGTGGGAGCTATTGGGTGACAAGATAAGAACCATTCATGCTTCGAATGCAGAGTTGTACAAGCATACACAGGTCAAGGTGTAACAAAAGCAATATTCATTGAAGCATTTGTTTGTTTACTGTTGTTCAGCTCAAGAAGCTTTTGTTATATATCTAACTGTATTACAAGGTCATGGAACTCCCAGGTGTGGAATTCCAGTATACTCCCAATCGGGCTCCTGCCGCTCCTGCGACTCACTGTTCCCGTTTAGGGTGGAAGAGTTATCACAGTAACACTGAAGTGTCTATCGACTGTAGTGGCACCTTTCCAAATATTCCTAAAAATTAACATGACCCACACAATGCTTTGAAGAATGGAACGCGTTTTCTAGTATTATCTCCCAAGTGCAGCTAACTGGAAAAGGAAAACTTTTCACACAATCTACCATCACAACACAACCAGAACCGAGCACTAGTAGAAGAGTTGTACAAAAAATGCTCAGATACCAAGTGAATCGAGCTTCATAAACATAACCGGTGTGTAATTCTCAGTAGCACAGGACTAAACCAACAGTCATCTCCGTTGTCCACTGTTAATACAACTTTCGAACTTCCGCTGTATTGTGTTGAAGTTGTTTTCCTCGAATGTGTTTTCACGTTTCAGATCTGCGGGTAGCATCGCAACGCCACAGTATCAGAATGATACCCAATCTGGCCATGTATATGGCAGTGCATCATCACACCCTCATCAGCACTATGAAGGAAAACAAGACTAAACTATAGAGTTTCCATAACACCTTCGTTTTCCTTTCATTGCAAGTAAAGTTGAGCAGGACAATTTTTGAGACGAGATTCGACAAGTTTTAACCGAGCGCTCGTAGGATATCTGATTACAGAAATTGATATTGCATGGAATAAAATCTCTAACGGAGATTTTTGCATTTGCAAGTGTACGGGATTAGTTTAACGATCATATTGAAATTCGATTTTATTAGTATTGCAGCACAGAACCGGAATTTTGAATTCGAGTCCAATTCAATAATATGAGAAAACAAAGCATCAAATCAAGAGACAACGAATTGAAATTGAACATTTCGGTATTGATTTTTTTATTAGAGTAAGTGAACCGCTTTAGAATGGAACGGAAAGAGATAATTCCTTCAGTCGTAATCACACAGAAAACAGTCAATCTGTGGAGTAACAATGGGATCCTGACTAATGCAACGTGTATAAATTTCACTCCCAATGCTGACGTTGCGAGTACATGCTGCACACGTGTGCTCTTACGATTGTGATTCCAGTCTACCCACTGGGTATTCATTCCAAGTTTAGGTATATGCGAGCAATAGCGACTTTTGTGTCATGTCTGAAGTTCTACACAACAATGCCTGAGCCGCTCGTTTGTTATCGTGGTATGGTTCGGTGTAGGACTCCAAGCGGGATACTTGACATGCGAGCAACAAGCAAAATCGAACGCACCCGAAAAGATTGATTGAGCTGGTTCGATTTTTGGTCCGATAACTCATGTGATATGGTGGAAACGAAGCATAGCAAACGAGGTGAGTTGGACTTCGTTAGTTATGGGTTGAGAATCATTCATCAGCAGAAACACATTTTTTTCCTGGATCAGTGATGTTTCGGACGTGAATCAATTTGTTTCTATGATTGCTTAAGTATTAAGTTTTCTCGGTGCGATAGTCGTCAGATAAGGCACTGATTCGTAATCTGTTCGATACAATAGAATATATTTTCATTATTAAAAAGTAGTTTTATTGTTAAGGAACGTTGCCATATCTTGACTGAGTTAGTATTTAAAATTCTAATTCGAATTTTAGATATCACGAGCTACTAAAACCAAATAATAAAAGCTTACTACAAATAAATGAGAACTTGCTCATTTGCCTTTTAACCCTTCATCTTCCGGCATAACTATGTTGGCATCATTAACTTTGCTATATCCGAAATAGCTATCGTGCGCCCAGACAGGACCCAAGCCTAATTGCGACGTAGTAGCAAAAAAACTCAACTAAAATATTTCACCTGTCAAACAATGTCACTTCATGCCACTCTGTGGGAAACAAAGGAAATTGTGCTTCCCCTAACTGACGTCGAGTTTCGCAACATGTGCCTCCATTCAATTATTTCTGCATTGACGTGCAGAGCCTGCTCGTACTCGCTCTAGCGACGACAGGCTGGTTAGTGCGGTTTTCATGCTAAATTTAGTATTACCGGGATCCAATGGCGAGGATGCAATACTTAATGACTTTTTTCACAGGATCAGGCGAATTTACTGAGACTGTTTCAATTGACGATAAATGGAGAATAATTTAAAGTTGGCAAGCAAATAAACCGAACTTTTGAATACAATTTAAGATCAGGACAAGGATCGTGATGTTTGAAATACTATTTGTGAAGTAGTGTCCGAAATACTTTAAATAATTACTTTACTTTACATGCTTGGGAATAACACATTGTTTTCCATTGTGCAAACTACATTGCTCCCCGCATGCTGATCCCACCGAGAAAGCCCAGATCGCAGAATATTGCAGTATTGCACTTTTACCACAGAGAACAGCCATTCAAGAAAAAATTTCAATTTCTTTCAGAAATTTAACGATTGTTTAGTAAACTGATCACCAGGAAGCAGCCCTGAAACCGCTTTTGGACTCTTGTGTTCGAGCTGGTATACAATGGGAATTCGTGCATACAAAATCGTACGTAACAATGATTTTTAATAAGTCTTCCCATGAACAACGGCACACTTCAATTTCGAACTTTTTTTAAGCCAGGTATAAATAAACGACATAAAAAACCACAAACTTACAAAAAACCGTTTATTTACTATTATTTGGCAAAGAAAGAGAAAAAAAAACAAAATTAGATTAATGTGGCTCAACTGAATTAATATTGAACGATTTAGAAGATATTGGAAGGTTTTACTCGGATCATTAATTTTAGTGAACATTCAAGCCTTCGAACAGAATATGAGCTTGAGATTCTGAATTCATTCGATAAATACATTCAAACGGTAGCAAGTGAAATAAACGTTGAATCTAAAATGACATTTTTCATATTTTTATTCGAAAACTCATTTATTGATATTGTTGATATACTTGTCTATCGATAAGCGATATCGATTCCGGAGTGGATATTTTGATAATCTGGAATCACTGTTCAGAAGAAGGCAAGCGAACATCGAGTCGATTAGAAGCTGCTTAGATTGCTAAGCTGCTAGCTTGATGAATCAAAAATGGTAGTTTAGAAGAAAACAACAAAACAAAAAACAATCAAATTAAAAAATAACTAACGCGATGCGATTGCGGGCATTTCCGTCCAGTACCGATGCCAACCACGTCGGAATGCAGATCAACTTGGTAATGATAGTTAAATCGTTGCATATTCCCACATGTCTCATAGGAAGAAGTAGCTCGTTAGTAAATGTACCAATAATGTTTTATGTATTTATTGCTTTAGATTGCCAATTTTCACGAATTCTTTGAAACTTGTTCTTGTAAAGATTAAAATATTTTCCAGCAAAAAATACAATGCACGAAACGATTACTTTCCAAACAAATCAATAATTGACCGATATGCTGAGTTTAGACGTAGTCGTCAAAACACCGATGATGCTCCTGGTTGTCCAAATTCAGTTGTTGTTTCAGACATCATCTCAAAAGTTAAATCCATAATAAAGAAAAATCGGTAAGTGAAGTTGTTTACAAAGCAGTAATGGTCTACACCGTGTATGCAGCCAACAAAACCCGCACGAAAAGGAGAAAGGAGTTTTTAGTGATTGCGGTTAAAGAGTTAGAGTTTTTAGTTTTTAGTGATTGCTGGTGCGAGTGAATCACATTCTCTTCGCATGAATCGCTCTCACGAGCTCCCGCCTAAATACACCCAGGTGATAACTGGCGCGTGATGGAGAGCGAACACTTATATGATTTAAATTTACAGAAAGTAGTGCTGAATTTGCTATAAAAATTTATTTCGCAACAGGGAGAAACGAAATTTCAACGATAAATTTTATTTGTGTTGAATATGCGTGCCTCACGCTTTTCTTATGCGAATCGTACATCAGAGTGCTCACCATCATGTACATTTCGGTGAAAATATCTGCGTCCACCTCAGAGAATTTGAGAGTTCTGCTCTAGCTCTTTGGTGTGATCCAGTGCTAGAGGTGAAAGAAAATAAACACGCGCTCTCATGATGCGTGCACACTGTATATAACAGTGAGTGAAAGAGAAGAGCTCTCGTTGTTATTGTCATTGCGAGAGGAGAAATTACACTTGCTCTTCGTCACACAGAGGAGATTGACATCTCTGTTGCAAAGTGGGTGCCGCGTTTTCTCACAGCCCCGTAACACAAGTCAATCGTTATGACGACTAAATTCTATGAATTAAAACTTTTAAACCCATCGCAGTAGTCGACTGACCAAAAAATTACGTCAAATCGAATACAAAAAGATAGAGGTAACGACTGAAGTCGTACGAAGTAAAAAAGGTTCCCAACTGTGATGACGCGCAAACTTTCACTGCAAAAACTCTTGCTAAGGTGCTTTTCCCCTTTTTTGCAAAAAAAAACTTTATACCGTAATGAACGACAAAACAAACGTGCTCGAATACTTCAAACAGTTTCCGGATCTGCGATTGAATCATTTATATTTCCAAGTCGTAACCAATCAATGTCTAATTGGTGATCAGTATTCGGTTTTGGATGGACCGGAAACATTGATCAAGATGTTATAAAGAAGAATTTTCATCGATTTCTCTGTGATGGCTAGAAAGGTACTGTATATTGAAATATTCCAGTTGATATTTCAAAATCATAAGAAATCGCGACAATCGAAGTTTGCCTTTCACGTTTAAAAAAGGCTACGAATGAAAAATCTGCTAGCAAGACGTTTGAAACCACTATCGTGAATCATTTTATACCGTTTTATAACAAACAAGATTCTGCTTATCCGAAAATACATGTCATTGTTTGCCGGTTCTCTATAGGCAAAGTATCACAACATTTTTCTGTTCACAACTTAATAAAGATAAGAAAATTTGAACAAGAAATTCATCTGATTACAATCGTTATCAAATCTGCAAGATCGATATGACGGATACGATCTTCCCAAAATTCTCAAAACATATTTCGAAAGCGAAGACGTACATGAAAATTTATAGTAATTGTTTAACAGAGGGTTTTACGACACATCTTATATATGTTCGATGCGAACAAAAGCTCAAAACATTTCAAATGTAGCCGGAGGTTGTAAAGAACATTGTGTCGCCAAAGTTCTTCGCGAAAAAATGGGCACTGAGACTTTCTAATGAAAGTGGTAAGCCAACGCGAGTGAAAATTGTAAATAGAACTACAGAGAAACAACAATTGATTTTTTTGATAGAATGTGGTTCGATCGAATCCTAGCTACCTTTGATTTTGCTAGCGTTATTGGGAATACAAATGAAATACGATCAAAAAGCAATACGTCGTTATTCAGAATAAGGGTGTACATATTTTCTCACCAAGTTTAGGTATTAAAGTCTGATTTGAATCTTAGTTTTAAAAAGTTGAAACTTAGTCTGGTCCCTATGCAGAAATTTTTTAACATATATTATTTCTTAATGTTCAGGTTAGCTAAGAACGTAATATTGGACAAGCTAGAATGAAAAATCAATATACGTAATACTGGACAAGCTGGAAATACAAAATCAAATCAGTTTCCCCACAGTTAAATTATTATCGAAAGCCTTAAGCCAGCCAAACTGTAACAATAATACCTTTGTGCAGTTTAACATCCGTTTATGGGAATATGTTTAAATACTTAAACAAATGTTTTCGGTTCATGCATGATATTCGAAGAAGCTGTAAAGTTTTCAACCTTCCAAAGCACAATCAAAGAGTGACCTTCTGTGATGAACATCGCTACATAACAGTATATTACAAATACCCATCGGTCCTGGCAACTCAAGCAGAACTGCAAATGTCCATTTTTGAAGTGCCAAACCGTTCACCCATGCCGAAGAGCTCGGAAACACATGCAAATCCCGAGTGTCCCTTGTCATAATGCTATCATGTTTTGAAATCACTCAAGTCGCCGACTTACTACTGTCTTAGCATTGGATAGAAGAGCTGACAGGAGCAGTATTTACGTTTTCCCAAACCCATTCCTTCCATCATCGGTCGACATTTGACCTGACTGACCACATCTCAGTTTGCTTTAACGACCGGCCGGCATCGAACACATGCGAAATTCTACCAGATATGCTGAGCATAATTTCCTAGTAACTGCACTCTCTCCCGTATAGGAAGATTAATACCAAGTGTAATGCTTGGTCCGGTAAATATTCCTGGCACGTTCCCGGTTGTCAAGTTTTTCACCGAGTCTTGCATGTATAAACCAGTGTTGCTGCTTCGAAGCCAGGATATGTTGCCCAAAAAGCACATGCTTTTTCCGTTTGTTTGTCGGTCGTCGTCGTGTCTTGCTCGATATGACGGATGCTGATGAAGGCTGGTTCCACAGTTACTGAAAGGTTGCGGTAGACAAGTGGCAGCAGCAACAGCGCAGCCTGTCAACTACAGCCTGCCGGAACTAAGATCGTGACTCGCACGGTGCTGTTGTTTTCCGCTTTGTTTCCGTCAGCGAGCGGGACAGTTTTTACCCTGCTTGTATGCGGGCGTTCCCTCTCATGGAGCCGATGAAAAGTTGTACCGAATTAATAACTTAGTTTCCCGGTCCGGGAGTGTTCGGGAAAAGGTTCAACGCGTAACAAAATAGGCAAAACATGGGGTACAGCACACAAATGTATGCATAAGTATGAGTGTGGGCTTCGTTGTGAGCTGTCGGTTCGTTGTGGGCATTACCCATAATTTGCAAACCCCACCAGGGAGCATAGCCACATACGCTTGACGAGAGAAATTCAATCAAAGTTTAGTTAATGTTGGCATGTTATAAAATGGAAGTGATGTAAACTGAAATTACTGGGTCGGCAATTTATTATTTGACATTGATGCATATTAGTACCGAGCTCGAAGGCGGTTACAGCCATTCATCGGAAAAATTAATTTCAAATTTGAAATGAATTGGTGAAAACGGGTGAGACTTGAGCTAATTGCAATTACATATCGCACATGTGACAATAGGTGTGACTGTTACTGTTCGACAAACTAAACTATATTTACGTGCTGCTGACACGTTTGACATGTCATGGAAGATTTTAAATTTTCTACATTCGTTGTACTCGCATGTGTTGCCGGATCAAAGTACACTCAGATCTTTTTTATGCAGGAAATGCATACCGTAGTGTATATTTTATTTTAATTTCGAAGCACTGTGATGTTTTGATAATAAATTTCAAAACTATAAAATACAATATGCAAGACAGCTCACGATGTCACACGGTAGCAATTTCGAATCATGTTCCATTCCGACTTCTGGTTTTTTGATATTCCGTGAAAACTCATACGATATGGATATTTTCGTAACGGATTTGATGTGTAAATACCGGAAAACGATGTTTGAGGTCGTTTCGGAATCCAAGATGACGGCTTCTGGTGAGTGATATTGCGTGAAAACCTTTACAATATGGATATATTTGGATATTGTATTATCCGAAAATCGTTTTCAAGGATTTGGTTTGTAAAATAAGACTACGTTATTTGGGAATTGGTTCCCGAAAAAAGATACGAAAAAAAAAGGTAACGTCAAAAAGTGTACGTAGCCGGAGGTTTTGGTGTACTAACAAACTATCCTTCTCTGTGATGCATGTGGGAATTCTGACGGTTGCTTGTAAGTAGATCTGTAGTAGATATTCGGATCAAATTTCAATTGCTTCTTATCTCAATGGAACACAAAATATGTATTGTTAAAGAACGCGACTTGCAAGAATGTGAATTATTGCTTAAAAATAATATTAATAGCTTTTAATACGCTGTCAATCAACTCGTGTAGATTAAAAAATGTTTTTGAATATGAACCATATGAATAATGCGTAGCAGACTTGAGTTTCAAGTTATATATGACACGACTAGCACAATAATGTTTTTCGTATGTTATAACATAGTGCGTCATATTAAAGTTATACCACAGTTTTTTAAGCACTAAAAAGGAATGATAAGATGAAATAGAGCAATTCCATGCGGAATTCGCTGGCTGTTGGCACGACCCCTTACAATTTGCATAAAACTTTGCATGCTTGTCCAGTATGGCAAATGAAGAATTTTTCACTGGTTTAGAGCAAATTCAGCAGCTGGAAGTTTTATATTGGCGATCTATAATAGAATTAAATCTAGAACAAACGTATTTCCAGCAAACCGTTTAAGTTTTATTTATTCAAACAGTTCTACTGTCAAATTTAAAACTGGTATACGCTGCCGTACATTTTTTTGTATTTTTGCTGGGGCTGCCAGTTTTTCTTGTTATAATTTCCAGATCCAAATTTTAAAACTGACATAAGTTATGCATCTAGAACTGGAACACTCCTGAACGTGCCCTAAGAGATTTTTTTCATTCCAGACTAACTTTCAAAAAGGGCGTGTATGTTTTAGGCCACATTATTTTGGAACAATTGCTACTCATAATCTGTAGGATCTACAAAAATTGTGTCTAAGAAGGAGTGTGCCCCTCCCGAAATCAATTGTGAATCAAGTTGGAAGAACAATTGGTTATCTCTTCCGGTTCGGGAGATATAAAACGATAAGTGACGTAACAGACATAACGCCTTTTTCCCTTCGCGCAATGTTCTCGAGAATGCTAAACCGATTTTCATAAGCTTAGGCTCTTTTGAAAGCTGATCTTGAGATGAGAATTGAATTCGAAGATCCAATGGCTGTCACTTTTGATTTCGCAAATATAATGGTATAAGTGGCGTAACAAACAAAACGAAATTGCTTCCTCCGCTCCTTATGAAAAATATGTTTCAATGAGACTGTTTGAATGACAAAAGAAAGGGATTAACACGCCACTTTGTGGATTAAAAAAACATTTCTTTATTTTAGTGTTTAAATATCATTCTACAGCTTAATAGTAACATATATGCTAGTAGTGACCTTTCCCAAAGAAGTAACCGTTCTCGAGATATTCAGACGAGAAATGTTTTAATCGTTGTAACTGGTTTCCTAGTAAATTCCGTCGAAAATTAAGTAGGCACTTTAAGAAATATTAACCTAAGAAAATCAGTTAGATGCTTTCTTAATAAGAATTTGTGCGGTAATATTTTTTAAACTAGTAATGAAAACCAAAATTTGATTCACAGTTGATCTGTGTCTTATCTAAATTAAATAAGTTGCAACTAAAACGGTTGAAAAGCATTTGCAATGATTCCATTTCTTGATGATTACTCATTCAACCATAGCTGCTTTTCTCCTAGAAGTTGCCGTTTTCGAAATATTTACTTTATTCATCAATGAGAAACAAGATGTAGGATAAAAATAAAACGCACCTTTTAGAAACCAACAGTTATAACTAATCGAAAACGAAGTCATGTTTCCGCATCACAATTAAATGCATTTCGTTCAATTGAATATTGTAAACATTTAGAGATAGATATATATTGTCTACAAATTAATTACGCAAGACTTTCCTCCTGTTAAAATATATCACGAGAAACTGAGGCCACTCCTTTCGAAAAGTACATCAAAATTGTGTAGAAAATGTACCAAGAAATGAAACACATTTCGCTTGAAGCCCCCTTTCGAAAACACCGGACACGTCATTCTAATAAGGGGCAACATGATCCTCAACATAGCTTTTATTGTTTCAAGGATAATAGTGTTAATATTTGTACTGCACCAACGCATAGTGTTACCAAGAAGGCAGAAATAAAAAAAAATTATTAATATGAAACATTATTGCTATAAAACTATCCAATAGATCAAGAATCGAAATTTGAAAATCTTTAAACGAGAAATAAACTTCCCAGAATTTTTAAAGTTAGGGTGCTGTGAGATTTATTGAGATTTATTGTATTCTTCCACATAAAATGTGAGGTGCAAAGACAATGTTTGGTTTCTTGATTTTCAAATAGATAGGAATCGACTGCAACTGTTTACAACTATTTGAAAATAGCAAATACTTTAAGTTTACTTAGCGGATTTGTTGATCCGCGAGGTGGCATTATCAGTTCAACATACTCTGTACTGATGAGCTGCATTCGAAACGTAAAATAGATAGAATAAAAAAATTGGAGCACTTTTGAACGTTCAAGTCTAAAAGTTGTTTTTTTTTTTTAAATAATGTCACGATATGTATTATTGAAGCTATTTTTAGTCATAACTTCATGATTGCATTGCATGATTCTCATTAACATTATGAGCGAGGTTTTCTCTACTTATTTATTAAATCACTCAAAAGTAATGCGTAATCAACCTAGTAGTTAGATAATATTTTTTAAATAGCTCAGCATTATATTTGACGAATTCACAGAATTGTTACTGGAAATGTTTCCCATCAGGACCTCAACAGACAGTATTAACTTTTGAATTGTATTTTCATGATTCAAACACACACAACATCGATGTTGAACGCGTTTCAAGAAATTTCTGGACAGTTTCATTACATTCTCAATATTCAATGTTTCATACAGCATTCCACGCAGAATATTTTGAGTCATTCTACTCTGAAGATGATAAAATGAACTTTCAAAACGTTGAGCAAAATTAGTATTTGATAAAAGAAAACAGAAAATGAAAATTGAATTAAAACTAGGAAAGGCATTATCTCACATTAGGTGAATCAAACATTGTTTATATAATATCGAACGAAAATATATTAGGTGATCTAAATATATTGATGCAAAGCTATTAAACAGGCAGTTATCGAATATTTGGGAGTTTTGCCATTTTTTATATGGGGAGGCACCAAGATGGATCCACCAATGATGCTCTCGTTGAAACAGGCGGTAATGACGATGACAGGGGTAAAACTGATCCAAGTGTTTCAAGCATTGTGCTGGAAAAATCGCTAGTTCGCGTGCAATTTGATCTTCACAAATTGTGCTGGCGGCACCGGCAGGAGAAACGGAATGAACAAGAATCCTCCCCCACTGTTGTACGAAGATGGTAAATGTTTCTATTAATTAACTTTTTTATTTTTTTTTTCTCTCTCATCCACATCCAATCTGCAGGTTCAGTGCCTAGCTTCTTTTTTTCTCTTTTCAGACAGTCTTCATGTTTTTGTTGTTGAACAGTGCTGACATTTTTTTCCGCTCGGGTTGCTTCATTTTTGCTTAGCTGAGAGCATTTCCGGAAATGTTGTCAGATGCAGAAATGGGAACTGCAATAGTGGGAAAATGACGCCAATTAATTTGCCACGCGCTTCCGGCCGAGGAACGAGAATTGTCCGACGCGAGCAATGGGCGAACATGAGTCGCTAGGTGTACTTTTAAATTAACATTGCAGTTTTTCTCTTGTCGGAAAAAAGATTGCAACCGTGGTTGAAACCTGGAACCGCAAATTAGTTGAGGTGTTATGTGCAGTATGTGGTTGGTCAGTCGAATGGGCATTTTTTCTTAGCTGAAAACATGAAGTTGAGTAGAAGAAATTAATTGTAAACCGAGATATAACTATTCGGACATTAGTAATATTTTATGAAAACTGCGGGTAACACTAATAGAACATGATTCATATTTTTCATGCTACAACAATTTATTGTGAATGTCCGAAATCGATTTAAAAACGATATTCTCAGTACAATGAGTAGTTGAGTTGAATAAATTATGAAATAGCTTCAGTTGTTTCTATTGTTGCAAAATCGTTCTGGTATATCACCAACCTCATCGGAAAAAACTGCTGTAGTTACTCAGATTCCTTTTCAACTTGTAATAGTGATCCAGATGGGCTCAATGCGACAGTCCATTGCAAGCTGCTCAACAAGATAAGAGGGCTTCCACTGCAACCATATGCCAGTACAATCGGCTAACATTCTTCTAACCGAATTGAGTCACAAGAACCAACATCCCGACAGAGCCGTTCGCTGAATATTAAACAGCTCTTGAGTACTAATAGGATTATCAACGATTGATTCATCTTGTCAATAGCAGCATTTGCAATTCCTTGAAACTCCTGAATCCCACCGCCGATCTGATTGCAGCTAGAAGAGGAGCATAGCATGGAATAATTGACCGAACCTAACTGGAGTACAGTGAAGCGGAATGCTGTTTCGAATTAAATTGTTTCAATTGGGTTTTGATCGAATTTCTCCTCCTGTAACGGAATATCGACTCGAGAAAGATGCACTTACGGAACAACGGTTGTCGGTGTCAAAGTTGATGCGCGTAGAGTCGGCCAAGTCGGTGCAGGAATTTCTATGTTTCGTCCCCCGATGGGATGCTCAAAACTATCATGTATACATTGGAGAACCGATAGCGACTGATTTTGTCGTCCTACTAAACATGGTTCGATGGAAAAGTTGTTCCTGACCACAAAACAGCCAGCTTTATACCAGTGTAAGCAACAAAGCGTATGCACTTTGGCAATCGAAACTTGACTACGTGTGGAACGTGTTTTTCCATTCCAGGAGATAGCAAAAGTTTTGGAATACTGTAGAAGAGCGAAACAGTGGTGTATGTTATCTTTCGAACCGGCGAAGATTGTTTGCGAATTTGGTTTCATTAATTCCCCTAGCTGTCGTTGTTCTTTAAAGTTTTGAAGTGAGAATTCCAGCTATATTAGTGTTGTAGTATGAAGAATCTTCTTATATGTTGGCACGATTATTCGGAATATATTTTTGTTTCTTGATCAGCAAAAAAATGTTCTTGAATCATGAACATCTTAATAAATTTATAGCAGCTATTAAAATCAAATCCTGGTCTGTGAAAATGAAAACTAAATTGAAAAAATCTGCACTAATCCGTTACTGATCAGTACCAGTTTAGCTTACCGCTAATATGAAAGTTTTAATTAAAGTAATAATTTTTGCATGTATCAGTCATCTAGCAGTTAAGAAATTGGATTTTAAGATGATTATGACTTCCATTGGTTTAGTTTTCGTAGATAATAAATTGAAAAAAAAGTTTGGACAAGGAAAAGTTTTTTTCAAATAACTTTTTTTCCTTAGTGCCCAACTTGAATTTATGACGGTAGGTAAGAAACATAATTATCTATTATGGATAAAAAATTCCATCCAAATCAAAGGGTCATTTTTGTCAATCCAAATCAAAGGGTTTTTTTGTCAATCGACCGATTGCAGCGATTTCCACAAACTTAGATTCAAATGAAAGGTCTTGAGATACCATAAGAATATTCCAATTTTTATTCGACTTAAACCCCTACTTCCGGAGGTTGAGTGCTTAGTATAAAAATGTCAATTTCAAGAATTTTTGATCATAAGCTACCTCTTTATATTTGCTAGTTAATTTCTCTAGTTTGCCGACCATCAAAGTCTGTAACCAAATAAAAAAACAATTGATAATCCCATAAAAGATCTGCTGAGTTTTATTCAAGTCCGACTACCGGTACATTTTTTCCAGAATTCAAGTCTTCGTAGAGAATCGTAAATAAATTTGTAGGTCATATTAGTGAATGGTTGAATGAACCGAATGTAACTATGCCAATATACTACCATTCGACTCAGTTCGTCGAGATCACAAAATGTTTGGCTGCATGTATGTGTATGTGACAAATAATGTCACTCAACGTTCTCAGAGATGGCTGAACCGATTTTCACTTGAATTCAAATGAAAGGTCTTAAGATTTCATACAATTTCCTGAGTTTTATTTGGATCCGACTTTCCGGAATTACAACGAAATATGTGAAAATTTATGAAAAAAATGCGCAAATAATTTTCTCAGATAACCGATTTTTACAAACTTAGAAGCAAATAAAAGGTCTTCAAATTCTTTGAAAAGTCCCCGAAAAGGTGAGCCAGATCCGACTTCCGGTTCCGGTATTACAGTGCGATTAGTGAAAATTTGGCCATTGTCTTTAAATATAATGTGTAATTGCATCCTGATCCTACTTCCGGTTCCGAAATTATAAAGCGATGAGTATCAAAACATTCACATTCAAAATGATGATGCAAAACTGGTACACGTCGGTACGTGCAGCTTTGCTCCGTTCACAGCGTGCTTTGTTCAATTTCGTCTAGCGTTCAGGATTGCCACATTAAAATTTATATTTTTCAGGTGAAAAATATGTAAATTTCTGATTCTTTTCATTAATTTGTACCTACTTGTTAGTGTTATTACAAGATCATGATAACGATGCTTTTCTATAAAAGTACACTTATTGCTTTTCTCATATAGAAAGTTTATTCAATCACTTGAAAAATTGAATAGTAGAAATTGGCCCGAAGGGCTAAGTGTTCTATATCATTCGACACAGTTCATCAAGCTGAGCAATGCATGTGGCTTTGTGTGTATGTGTGTGAGTTTGTGTCAAATAATCTCACTCATAAAATAAAAAATCTCATAGTCCCATGGGTTGCTATTGAAATTCACACCGTCACTTAGAGCGACGAAGAGTAAAATTCTTCTAGATTTGGCTTGAAACTGATTCAATTTGTAGGCAATATTAGTTACTTACTAAACGAACCGACTTTGGCTATACTGGTTACAAGTTCCCGGTTCCAGAGGTACCAGAAGTAGTGGTCAAAAAGTTCAAAAAGAGACTCACTCAATTTTCACAGAGATGATTTGATCGATTTCCTCAAACAGGCTAAAATAAAAGTTCCTATAGTCTCATAGATTGCTGTTTAATTTCATCCGGGTCCGGTTCAGAACTATAGGGTAAAGTGTTTTTAATAATTTATTGCGACGATGCAACATAAACATTCTTATTAACTTGACGTAACTGTTTACAATTTGATAAGGTTATTATAGGCTATTACCAAAGAAAGTTTCTTATTTTATCAAAGATTGAAAAAAAAATCCTTCATAAAATTTTCTGGTGATATTTTTGAAAATATAAGTAATATGAGAAAGACATCATTACACCACTAGGTGGAGTTAAGAATGTTTTTTTTTGTCAATACGACTTTCTTTACTATAGGGTGCTTTATCAAAATTTACTCTGTACAAGAATTGGTAGAACTTAATTGTGAATATCTTTTGTTGTATGTAAGACAGTAATGTAATGTCTCCTCCATACCTTCGAAAATATGTTCAACAATTTTTGATGAAATTTAGAGTAGTATAAAATAAGTACAAATAACTCAAAATTGAAAGTTTTTAAAACATTTGGTATGAACAAGCATTAAGGAAATTCAGTGCCAAAATAAGGCGCGCAAAATTCCAAATCGTGCAAAACCGACACATAGAAATACGGAATATTACCAGTGATTGAGTACTGTAGGCTTACGACACGTTTTGCTCTCTAGTTATACAGGTTCTATCTATAAATGATTATAAACTATGAGTATTGTTAATTGACTAATATGAGGAAGACATATTTGTGCATGCTGTTTAAGAAGGTCAATTTAGACTGCTCCATATTAACTTTTTCCAAGGCATTAACGAGCCGCACAGAGTACGATTCGTTTCGATACTGATTCTTGTTTTGTGTAAAAGCTTAACTTAACTGCGAACACACACAGGCATCGATGAGCAGAATTCCTACGAAAACCATGAACTTATGTATACGAAACTATCGTTTCAGTTAAGGGAAACCTGATAATGGCTCGGAAAATGGGCAAAATCACACCTGGCTCATTATTTTCTTTTTTTTTATGACACTTTACCATCTTTGTGGCATTCGTGTCAGCACAGGGCTCATTAGTAGTTGAAGTTTCGAACACCAACTATCTAAAGCATATAGTTTTATCTATTCGAATCGATGCAAAGAAATATTTCCAAACAGTAGGTAATTTGATACCAGGATTTTGTTTAAAACCGGTTGAACTGTAGATATTCAAAACCTGATAACTGTTTGTCGGGTATTATTTTCCGTGTTTTGAAAGTAAAAACGAAAAAAGACGGGATCCCACGTAAAACAAGAATAGGCTGTCCGCAGAAAGATTACAGCTATCTATGTTCCATCGAATCAGATGAACTTATTATAAAAAGATCCATAAATTCTGTGGAGAAAAAAACTATTGTACGACTGTAGATATCTACGATCTCATCTAGCGAATGCGGATACTGTCAAAATTCACAGCACGACCACTCCAACGTTCAACCTCTGCACCGTCATTAAAGCCAGCCCGGTCAGCCATTCACCAACACAACCCACAAACCCGTGCTGGATTGGATTGGACGCGGGCCATATGACCGTAAAATTAAACCCTGATAGGATGCAACCAGCGTGATCCATTCGGTGGTTGTGGCAGGTCAACAGCTTCAGCGTCGAATGCTCCGATTGTTGCTGCAGCTACATGCATATATTGATGGGTAGAAGGAGAACTTTTTCTGGTTTGGACGCGTCAGTAGTCCCGGAAAATGGGTAGGAAAATATTCAAATAATAAAACGGAATATAAAAAGTAGCGGAGGAATAGAGGAACCAACGCCGGATGAGAATTCGAGCTCTACTGAACGAGTAACGGAGGGACGGTGGTCGGAAGCATTAGCAGTACTTGGATGCTTGCACTAGTAACATAAAGCGAAACATGCGAAAGGGAGCAGAATTTGTTGCATTGTAAAAAATGCATGCTCCACTACATTGTGGTAGATTGCAGTTGCTATTACGGGGGCAGTCATTGAAAATGCATCACTGAGTGCTGGACATAAAAACACTTGGAAAGTGGTTCTATCTCTGAGCTACTACGAGGAAGCGCTACAGCTAATGAAATTTGTGTTTGAGTGAACATTTTCAAGCAAACATGTACAATTTAAAAATAAAATAGTGGTGATTGTGAAAGTTGTTGAAGTGACTTTGATTTCACAGCTGAGCTGAAGTAGATCTCCCGTAGTTGCACTTCGTGATTGACCGAATGAGTGGAAATGTACAATGAACCAAGAAAATGAAGCTTGGGAGAAGCAAATCATTTTCACTGTAAATACCCACTCACTCCTAACTTTTTATTAAATGATCAATAACGACGCTGGCTACGACCAAAGGCTGTGCTACTGAGGGAAAGGAAGGAATGTTAGTCCGATACTCGTTGTCTCTAGAGACCGCGGGTACCATTGTATCTTCACGAGCATCACAGGATAGGAGATTTGTTAGTAGGGAGGGAAAGAGATCCGGATATGTTTTGGTAAACAATATGATCTCAACAAAACCTGATTTTCGATACTCAGGAGGAATATAATAAGTAAGAAAAATATAAAATATCTCCAAAGAACGATCTCACCAGTATCCCTTTTCTCCTGCTCGCTCTGCTGTCAGCAATGCGAAATGAAACACGACCACTGAAAGAATAAAATAAAAACACTGGGACAAATTACTTAAATAATCAGCGCTAGAAAGTTTTCATTGAATGTCCCTGCAGAGTTCACCCGGATTGTTCAGTCTACAGCTATGAATTGCTTCCATGAGCCGAACATTGAATCATTATGAGTAAACTGTTTTTTATTCATTCAAATTTTGGCATTATCACGAAAACTATTGTTCAGAAGTTTAAGCATCTCGAAAAAAGTCCTCATGCAAAATTTGAGCTAAATCGGACATGGGTAAGGGGTGCTGCCCAGCGGTTAAAGTTTGAAAATTTTCGATCTTGAAAAAGCACCATAGGGGGGAGTACATGAAATTTCCGAAATCGAAAATTTTTGTTGATGCCAAAAATCTTAAAATTGCATGAAGCGTCGAGATTTAGTGTTACATAAAAAACGCAAATGTCAAGCACTAGTTTGGAAAAATGACGCTGACTGTGTGTCATAAACACTGAAGCATGCTTTTGTGAACTACTCGAATAAATCTGAATCAATTGGTGTCGAATTAGTATCCGAAATTATTTAATAAAAATATGAAATATATTTTCATGAGACTGTTATGAAAGAAGGGAAAGGCATTATCACACCACTAGGTGGATTAAGAAGGGTTTTTTCTCATCGTTTTTCATATTTTTTGACAAAATCTGTAATTTTAAGATGAAATGATATTTTTCATGAACGAGACAGATTACGATATCAATAAGGCTAAAAAATTTAATTTACACACAATATTTGGTCATGTGTATGTGCGTCAAAATATGACTAGCAATTTTCGCACCAGCCATTCTGAGACTTCCGATTTCGAGGCTGGTGCAATCCAAGCCAGATTGCACCCGTATAACTGGGGATATGTACCTCAAATCAAATGCGATGTAAACGACGGTTGTAACTTTAAAAACTATCATTTTCTTCGCTATTTTTCGCGCAAGACAAAAAGTGGGCAAGCACTGTGAAGTAGCTATTAAGTTTTTCTTCGTGCTCCAAATACGAGGTGTGTTCAAAAAGTACCCGGAATTCCCATTTTTCTAAAAAAATATTCATTTATTCGTCTACATCTATATGGTCCCCTTCAAAGTAATCCCCCCTAGATATAATACAGCCAGCGTTTTTTCCAGTCTTCGAAACACCCCTGATAGTCACTTTTTGTAATGCTCTGTAGCACTCTCAGCGATTCTGCCTTTATCTCTTCAATCGATGAAAAACGCTGTCCTTTCATGGGTCTCTTCAACTTTGGGAACAGGAAAAAATAACACGGAGCGATATCTGGTGAATAAGGAGGTTGGGGCATGATTAAAGTCTTGTTTTTAACCAAAAAATCACGAATTCAGCAGTTTTGAAACGAATTTCGCTGCCACTCGTTTCATACTCAAAAAATTTGAAAAAATATGATGGCATGAGAAAACTGATATGCCAACTTCATCAGCAACTTCTCTAATAGTGATTCGGCGATCATCCATAATAATTTTTTCCACTTTTCCCACAATTTCATAGATTATTGACGTGCTGGGTCGACCGGAGCACTCGTAAACACTTGTTTTTTTCATAGCAGACTCACTGTAGGCTCTCTGTAACATTACGCACACTTGGTTACACTTTATTTCATTTTTCACGCAAAATTTAATACAAATTCTTTGACTCTTCAATTCTTCCATTGTTTAAACTAACAAAAATCGCCGAGCTCAAAATAACACGTCTACACCAGCCGCTACAAGACAAAATGTAAACAATGAATACAGCTGAAAATTTCACCATACACTAGGGACATATGTACCAACACAATAAAAAAAATTTTTGACCACCGGACTCTCCAGACGCGCGCAATTAAAAAATTCCGGGAACTTTTTGAACAGGAAAATTTGCATGAAATTAGATGGAAATGCACATATATTTTTATTCTGTGTATATTGTACTGATATATCGCAATTTTTAGAGCATTGTGATGATCATCACTCACTTAGAAAACATTGTTCAAATTTTGGCCTCTTTATATGCGCATAATAAGAAGCATGTAATATTGAATCAAATTATCAGTTTTTTGGCTAATCCAGGATTTACTTGCGGTAAGTCCTTTTGTCGTGGGACGATCGATATGGCTTTATAAAAACGGAAATCGACTTTTACCAGTGACCTTATTCTACATACGATACATTTAATATAAACCTAACTCGAAAATTCTATTGGCTCAGATTTTATATCTTCACATGAACTTCACATGTTAGGCCTACGCAAAAAGAAATCATGAAATTTACACGACGTGTAAATCAATAGTAACATGGAATAGACTTGAGTGAATCGAAAGGTTAATTGAAAAAACCATCTTCGATGCAAAATTAAATGGGATTGCATTGAATTTTCAATGACTAGAAGAAATATATCTTTCATTTAACTCTTAATTTTGCGATTAAATTACATTGAAACGTACAGAATTGAAAAATAACGTTATGTTCAATTGTCTGCTACAAATATGTGCATGAAAATAGATGTTAATCCACAAAATATTTTTATGTGTGTACAGGGTCCGGCACTCGAAGTGTAACCAATTAAAAAGGCCATAAATTCAGTTTTAAAAATTACTTTTACTTAATTCAAAGTACAAAATGTGTACAAATAATACAAAATTCAGAATCAATTCACTTTTGCTCGATATGACCACCTTTTGCCTTGACTATTCCCTTGAGACGGTCAAAAAACGAATCGCAAGTTGCCGAATGTGACTTGCAGGTATTTAGGCCCACTCGCGGACAATAACTTTTTTCAGCGCCTCGAGACTGGTGTATCTTTTAGTTCGGACTTTGCTCTCCAAAATGGCCCAAAGAGAATAATCCATTGGATTCGCATCTGGTGAATTCGAGAGCCATTGTGTGGACGTGATGAAGTTCGGAACGTTGTTTTTCAGCCATTCTTGGTTCACTCGAGCTTTGTGAGACGGTGCCGAGTCCTGCTGAAACGTCCATGGTCTGCCACCGAAATGTTTGGCTGCCCACGGCTTCAAAGCAACCTCCAGAATACTTTCCCGATAATATGTCGCATTTACCTTGACGCCAGGCTCGATGAAAACGATTGGAGAGCGCCCATCTGCGGTTACAGCGGCCCAAACCATTATCTGTTGCAGGTGCTGCCTCCTGGTGGCCAATCGATGACTCAAATTCTCGTATGAACGGTCGGTCAAGTAAACCCTATCGTTTTGAGAGTTTACGAATTGCTCAATTGGAAAAATTTTCTCGTCAGAAAATACAATGTTCGGAAATTGACCGCTTTCGGCCAAACGAAGCAACTCCTTCGCTCTCTCAAGTCAAGATTTTTTTTTCGCGTTCACTTTTGGCAAAATGCTTTCTTGCGCTTGTAAACAATACAACTCCGAACTGTTATTAAGCAAATTTCTAGAGAGCTGATGCCCGTGCGTCAGCTGCGCGAGCGGTCTGAAGTTGGTTACACTTCGAGTGCCAAACCCTGTATAATTTACACTCGATTAAAGACTGTCCCAGAAAGTAAGGACGCAACCAAAAACCGCTGCCATTTCGCAATGGTTCAGAATCTGTCAATTTTTATGGCTGCGTTCTGTTGTTCACACTCTTCTCTAATCACTTGTGCAGTTGTTTATTCGTTTTCATTAGTTTGTTTCGAAATGCGTGAACTTTCGGCAGAACAACGTCGAAAAATTGTGTACAAATGGTGCACAGAACACGGACTGTCACTGAGAAAGATAGCAAAAATGGAAGGAGTAAGTGAAAAAGCCGTCCGAAATGCAATCAGGAAGTTCGGTGAGGATAACACCTTTGAGGATAAACCGAAAACGGGTCGAAAAAAAAGTCCTGCTAACCCTCAGTTGGAAAAACGTATACTGAAGGCGTTCGAGCAAAAGAAGGAGGTTGCATTTCGGGATGTGGTCAAAAAAGTGGGCACTTTGAAGTCAAATGTTCTTCGTGCTAAAGAACTTTGAATCTTCGAACCTATAAGAAGCAGAAACAACCAAAACGTAGTCCGAAACAAGAAGCATCAGGCCGAGGGTTCGAAAGCTGTACAATATGATTCTTGCTGGAAATTTGAACTGCATAATCATGGACGAAGAAACCTACGTGAAACTCGATTACAAATCACTGCTGGGACCACAATATTATACGGTGCGAGAAGGGCAAGTGTTAAACTAGTCCGAGACATCGATTGAAGTCGAAAAATTTGGTAGGAAATCTATGGTCTGGCAAGAAATTTGTAGCTGCGGTAAGATTTCGAAACCCTTCATCACAGCGAAATATACATCAAGGAATGTTTACAAAAACGACTTCTACCCATGATTCGAATCCACAAGGATCCAGTTGTTTTCTGGCCAGATCTTGCTTCTTGCCACTACTCGAAATCAACTGTAGAATGGTATACTACCAAAAATGTCACTTTCGTCCCAAAAGACATGAATCCACCAAATTGCCCACAACTTCGACCAATTGAGGAATTTTGGGCATTAACAAAGGCACATCTTAGGAAACATGTCTCGGCAGCCGAACCTATTCAACAGTTCGACAAAGATTGAAAAAAAGTGTCAAAACTTGTCGCCAAGAAGTCTATACGGAATTTAATGAGGAACGTTCGCAATAATATTCTGTTGTTGTAGTCTAATATTATCAGTATATCGAATATAATTTGAATATGTAACGCTTGTGAATTATTAACAGCGAAATCAAAAAAAATCACAAATCACATCTTATAACATGTAAAATCAAAACAAAAATTTCGAACTGTGCGGCAAAAACTTTCTGCTATACACATCTGAAAATCTTTGCTACTCGACGGGTATGAAGAACAGATTTTCCTTTTACATCGCATATACCATTAGCCTGTAACTGAGGAACTTCTTGAAAAGATTCTAGATGTATGGATATTAAAGTCTCGTAGCATTTCCAAACTACACTTCGGGTGAATTATTAATAATCTACACAGGACTTGAACATTCACTGGCACTGAAATTACAAAAAGCAAGGGATTCCACAAAAAATTAACCATTGCTTTTACAGCAGTAACAATCAATTTAAAGTAAATTCAATGAGATTCTCACAATTTTATTTATTATGATGGTCAATTTTTTTTCGACATTGCAATATTGATACCACCATGTGATTAGGGCATATTGTACGATAGGCCCTTCAATAGTTGTAAAATATAATGCTTTATTTACATGTATACACAAATCTATCTTTTATTTCCGGAATGATGTTGCTGGGAAACGAAAAATTATATACTACTCCAACGTAGTCATTCATTAGTATATCATACACTCTAATTATTTCTTAGTTATTTATCTTTAAATATCGTATACTCTGTAGCTTTATTGCATGCGAAAAGTTAGGATTTTTAATTGATGCGATGCTTAACAGTCTATTCATTTTAGCATAATTAGTTTGTTCACCATCTATTTTATTGTTTGTAGCAATACATTGACATATGTTTCCAAGGGTCACTATGAATTTTCGAACAGTAACAATAATTCGCTTTGTTTTTCTCAAATATATTTTACTGAAATTACGAAGCTATGCGGTTTTTATGCACTTTTTGAGCGATTTTATTTAATTTGTTCGAAATCTTTAGTTTTATGTAGTTTTGGTATTCCTGGCTACTATATTACAAATATAAAATAATGTTGAACAATACAATAATGCAAATCTGTAAATCGTGGAAAATTTCCAACCATTAACTAGTCCACAGTCGTAGCACAATTTATGACAACAGTTCAATTTCCGCCTATCAATCTTTTAACTCACTAAACTTTTACCCTCTTTTAATGCGGCTCACTTTGTAACAAGAATATCGTTCCTTCCGAAGAATCCACTGAGTCGCGTAAAAGCTTTGCCACAAAAAAAAATGGTGAACATTGTACTCGACCTTTCGAGTCGGTAGAAGGGAGAGAACCGGTTGTGCATCATTGCGCCTAGATGCTGGCAAAAGCAGCTCCTTCATTATAGTAGCGTGGTCACAGAAACAAATCTCGGCTGTACGATTCCGCGCCATTGCGGCGGCGGCGACAGCGTTCACTGTACCAAAGCATGGCATTTCCGAACAAG